>NW_021319309.1:6654893-6660077 GCF_001605985.2 Dendrobium catenatum | reverse complement strand
GGATATATATATATATATATATATATATATATATAAAATAAACAATCAACATAACTTATGAAACCAACATACATGCATGTCGATACATTCCTAAATGAGGAGCAGAGCAATTTTTTTCTTTTGAGGGTGAACAAAATATAACTAGGATGTGAATATAAAATAATTATTTTCTGAAAAGTTGTTTGGTAAAATAAGAATATAATAAAAGGGAAGCATTGTAAAAGGAATGTAGTGTATATTATATTTTTTCTACACTGCATTTCTTTTTCTGCTAACCAAATCAACTCATAGTTTATTGAACTGCTTGATGTTGTTGGGATGAGTGTAAAGGGAATAAATGTGATTTTGTTTTTTTTTACTTGAAGTAAATGAAATCAAATGATGGTGGTAACTGGCAGCGGTCAGTGGACAAAATCATTTTTAAGGAGATTATCCAATATTCCAAGCTTATATTAATCTGGCTATAAAAAAATAAGCTCTGGCTTAAAAAAAAAAAAAAATAAGAGCTTAGAAATAAAGAAACGGAGACAAGGGCACATGGGAATTGGTAGGGGCAGCGGTCCTTCAGAAACCGAGCATTTGGTTCTAACATGCAGAATGCATGGTCATGGTTTCTCGCTTGCCGACACTGCGCGATCATGAAGGGGAAATTTGACGGGTCGGTGTATTTGGGCCACGCGATGAACGTAAAATGCTGGGGGACTTGGAATTCGATGGCATGATATGTTCGTTAACGTAAATCTCAATCATTGATTGTTGACAGAGGTGGACGGCCGCTCAGTAAAGCATTTGTCGGCGATAAATGTCCCAACTCGTTAATAATTTTATATGCTAATATATAAAAATGTATGCCATATGCTAGATATCCGGTCTAGGGGTGTAAGGGGAGAAATTATTTTGTGCGGAGACCGGACGTACCTCTGTGTCCGGACTTCAATAAAATTATGGCACTTGTATTATATACATGAATATTCATTTCTATTTTACGTTTATTTTTTTCTTGTGAGCCCAACTGAATCGGCCTAGAATTTGCCAGCTCAAATATTAGGGTTTAAGATTGGTCCTCTTTTTTTAAATAAAATACCGCGATTTCTAGTACTTTTAGGATTTAGTTCAATAAATTTTTCATAGCACTGAGAAAAAAGAAACAAGGAGAAGTCGGTGAAAATGAAGATGAAGACTGGTTTGGAGGTGGAGAAGCTGATGAAGATGAAGATGAAGATGAAGACTGGTATAGCGGTGGAAAAGCTGCCGAGAAAGAAGAAACAAGAAATGATAATTTTTTTTTCTATATATTTAGGGAATATGTTGGGGGTTCCGAGGGGGCAACGCCCCCTGGCGAGGGTTTGAGGGGGAAGCGTCCTCTAGCGGGGTTCGACCTGCGAAGGTCAAGGGGTAGCACCCCTACAAGGGTTTTCGGCGGTGCAATTTTTATCGTGAGAGTAATTTTGAAGTCCCGTTTGTTTTCAAAGTTTGCAAGTCGCGTTTGTACTCCGAAACTCAATACCGCTTGACACATGCTTGGTACTGCTCGGTACTAGCTTTTCTTTATTCTTCAATAAGCAATAGTAAATAACTATGTATTTAATCAGACTTCTTACATCTAAATAAATATGAATGTTTCTTACTTCTGAATCAATATGACTTATACACAGTGGACTTTATTTAAGAATGTAGTGGTACATAGCACATTTTCAGTTTAATTAAAATGTCTATTGATGCACAGCAAAATTTCAATATCACAACCAATATAATCGATACACAACGATACATAGCAGACTTTATTTAAGAATGTGGTGTTATATTATCGGTGGTGTTTTTTTAATAGCCATCTCCAATGAAAAAAAAAAACATCAATAAAATAAAGCATCTTCATCTTCCCTAAGTGTACAAAAAAAAACTATTAATATATAAAAATATTTCAAAAATATATATTCCCTAAGGGTATAGAAAAAACTATTATTCCTTATTTCTTCGTCGACTTTTTCTCCAAACCAGTCTTCATCTTCATTGGCTTCTCCTCCTCCTAAACAATCTTCATCTCCTCGGCTTTTCCTTATCCAAAATAGTCTTCGTCCTCATCGGCTTCACCTCCTCCAAATAAATCTTCATCTTCATCGTCTTGACCTCCTCCAAACCAGTCTTCATCTTCAACTTCATCATCATGACCTCATCGTGTTTCTTTGTCGACAGCTATGAAATGTTTTTTGAGCTAAAGACCTAAAAAATATAACGTTTTTGCGCGGTATTTAATTTAAAAAAAGAATGCCAATGCTCAGCCCTAAAATTTAAAAAGGATTTGTTCTGGGCAGGATCAATCTACTGGCAAGAAAAAAATTAAACAAGAAATAGAAAAGAATATCCACTTGCATAGTATAGTTGTCGCGATTTTATTGGTGTTCAGACACAAAGCTACGTCCGGACTCCGCACAGAATAATTTCTCATAAGTCGAGTGAGTTTGTGAATCGGCTTGTGCTTGGCACAATAAATGGCTCGTGAGCTACACTCGATGAACTAATGAGCCAAACCTAACTCGACTCTTTAGTTAGCGAGTCGATTCCGCTTAAAAATTTTTAATTTAAAATGCACTTAAAATATTTTAGCAAGCCAAAATTTAAGGATATATAAAGTTGTTAAAAATATTAAAAAATTATATCTCAATTTCTTATATTTATTGATTCTTTATTATTTTCTTTTATTATTTTATTCTTTTTTATTTTTAAATTTTAATAATTACTTGAATCATAATAAATTTCTCTCTTTCATATTAAACAAGTCAAATAAAGTTCTAACTCATAGAATAAAGCTCGAGCTTGAACTCTATTAAATAATCAAGTTCATGCTCAAATCAAAGATAACTCGAGCTCATCTCGACTCATTTTCAGCCCAATTCATTTCTTTATTAACAAAAACTTTAATTTCAGGAATCAACTTATACATAATAGTAATAATAATAATACAAATAAATTAAATTATACAACTTTTTTCTCTTTAAATGTTTTTTTAATTTTTTGTATTTAAATTAAATTTTCCTTATTACAGAAAGCGAGTAATAGATTCATGTATAAATTTTAATGTTTTTTTTTTTTTTTAAGCTACAGGCATTTAGATATTGGCGGTTGTGAAACTGTTAGAATAAAGCGGGATCGGGTAGTTTGGAAGGTTTTGTATCATTTTGAATTTATTCGATTTAGACGAATTTAGAATATATTTCTAATAGCCTAGTTGATGTACTAAAAATCCTCAAAAACATGATCTCTATTTATTATTCGTTCAACTAAACAGATACAACTTCAAAACTTAAAGATTTTAAGAAAACTACTTAGTGTAGCCAAACTTGAATGGCATATATAGAAACGTACCAGCACGCAGTGAACAGCGGAAGAAGGAATCCATCTACTGATTCAAGCTGATAGAGCGCTATATTGTTACAGTGCATGCTAGAGAGAACTTTGATGAAACTAAAAATAGGATAATCTGGGCCCTAATTAGCTCAAAAACTTTAATTTTCTTTTTCCCTTATTGGCTTGGCAGGTTGGCAACCTGGGTGCATCGGTTTGTGGTTTACTGGATGGATTGTGTTCGTATAACTGACACCCACAGATGGTCCGTGCTTGACTGCGAGGCTGATGTGCTGGGGCCTCCACCCTTAGTCTCCTCTCGTTGATTATTTTTTTATGCTTAGTTTTTTCGGGTTTTTACTTTTTGTATCTTAGGCTGTGAGCCTCTAACTATTGAAATATCTTTTTTTATATGCTTTGAATAAAATTGTGTTTTGAAAAAAAAATAAAAAAAATACTGGGCCATAGAAGAGGCCATGCACGTGTAGATTAAGCTAACATGAAAACTGTAGGCTCCCCTCAAACCTCCTATCGTGGAACTTTTATTACGTCCTCTGACCAGACGTCGCTCTACGTTCGGTCAGAGGATTGTTACTCAATTTTTGCTCGGTATTTGGTCTTTATTGCTATGTATTGCTTGATAATAACGGGGAATACCGCTCTGTGAAGATCAATACCAAGTTATACGTACCGAGTAATCCCAAAAAATACCGAGTTTTTCTAGGAAAAACTTGGTATTTTTTGGGTAGAAAAACTCGGTATTTTTTGGGATTAATCGGTATTGCTCGGTATAACTTGGTATTTTGTCTTCACATGATGTTATTTCTCGTTAATGTTGATATTAATTGCTCGGTATTTCTCGTTTTGTGCCTGCGATCTTAGTGCCGGCCGAACGTAGCTCTACGTACGTTCACTTGACCAAATAAAAGTTCCCTCCCGTGCCCCACAATCATGGCTACGCCACAACGGCTAGTCATAGCTAAGCATTTCACGTGGCCCATTTGGGCCACATTCAATAAATCAACAAGCAACGCACAATAAAATGGTTGAACCTAACAAAATAATTATTCAACCTAGCTGAAACAATTCATTAACGTTCTTTGAATTCGCTTTAGGATTCGAGCCTAATTAAAATTTGACAATTTCATGACATATGTAAGTGCTTCGAGCCATTTATTTTGACAATTTTTTTAATTCCATTTTATTTGTAAAGCACGTACCGTTGCACATTATTGACTACAGATATCTATATATTTATCATTCTTATTATAAATCAACAAAGGGTCAATCAGAGATATTAGATTTGATTAATGGGTAATTTATGTTTAAAAAATTATAAAAATATCATGCATATGACGTGACGCTAGATAAAACTAATATTTGAGCATGAGAAGCAATGTATATATTAATAGTCATTTATTATTTTTGGCCAATTTATATAAAGCAGCCTATTTTAAATTTAAGTTAGCTTAAGGAGTAGGTTAACGAAAAAAAAAATTAAAAATGAATAAATACGGAACCTCATTAAATGGATTCTTCATTATCTGGTTTCTTCATTATCATATTTCTAATTTTACTAGAACCGGTTTTATGCTTATCGTTTTTAATAAAAAAATTTAAAAAAAAAACATTTTTTACTTAAACTTAATTTTATTTTTTTAATTTTTTTATTTACACTTTTTTCTTTATTTTTAAGTATAACTTATTAGTACATTTTGAAATTAAATTTAAATTAAATTATTTTTTTATAATTTTTAATTTATTATTTTAATTATAACTTTTTAACTTTTTAATTATAAATTTTAATTTTTTAATTAATTATATTTTTTATAACTTTTTTAA
>NW_021319309.1:6622078-6654799 GCF_001605985.2 Dendrobium catenatum | reverse complement strand
TGAAAAAGATTTTTTTTTTAAATTAAAAGTAGTGAATTGAAAATCGGTTTCTATTTAAACTTGTGAATAGTGTACCGGTTTCTGGTGAGTACTGGTTTCCTTGGAAAATAGAACCCACATAATGAAGTTACGGTTTGTATTGAAACCGGATAATGAAGTTCGATCCGTATTTACTCTTTTTTAAAAATTTCATTAACATGCTCCTTAAGCTAATTTATATTTAAAATATGCTCCTTTTTTTAAATTGGCCATTATTTTTAATTATCACTTAGCTAGGTTTGTAAAAAGTGTTTATTTAGTAAAATAAATTAACATGAATAACACCTTTGATGGTGTCATATTTATTCGTAGTTCGATTATATATATATGAATATGCATGTGAACATTAATAGCATTTATGATATTGAATAACTACTGTTTAGCTATACAAGTTAATAAATCAAATAAAAAAAATATTTAAACCGCTTTGCTTAACAAATTGAATAGAACAATTAATACTTAAACTCAATAGTATTTCAAGCGCGATGGTCTTTTTTGCTCTGCTAGGGTTTCCGCCGCCTCCTTCTTCCCCGCGACTGTGAGCGATATTTTCCTTTGGTTTCTTATGGCTACCTCTAAGCTTAAGGATCCTGGTTTCTTGAATGGGGTCTCTGCTCCCCTCTCCTTCAAAGATGCTGTCTCTGGTATTTCGCCTTCTTCTTTTCCGGATTTAAGGTTTTCTTCTCATCATGGTTTGCCGGCTTTACTAATTTCGGAAGAAGAGGTTCGGTCTCTTGCTAAACCTTTCGAATTTTCGTTGGTTGGTCGTTTTCCGGGGAAGAGACCATCGGTTGATGCCATTAGAAAATTTTGCTTTGATTTAGCTCATGTATACCCTTATATGTACATACAAATGCCCGAAACCATTAAGATTTCGATTCAAACTCCAAGACAACCTAATGAATGTTGTCGGGTAACATATCTAAGTATAGAAAATGATTTGATATTTGCAATAAAGTTTGTCTGAAATTTTATATCGTAAGAAAATTTTAATAAAATTGCAATAATTAGACGTGTGGACCTTCTCTGTCTCAACAGGCTAGGAATCTTCTTCATGGATGCTTTGTATACATTAAGATTTGGTTTAAGGATAAGCTTATTTTTTAAAGCTCTTATCTCTATTAGTAGTTAGAATTAGTTTAGGAAAGAGATGGAAGCCAATATGTGACGTCTGTCAAGGCAGCAATGGCGGAATGCCATGTGCTCCTAACATGGGATGACCTCATGATTAAAGACATGCATGCATGCTGTATGAAAATATTACTAATTATTTGCAACCTAATCCTTAATAAGTGCTAATTATCTGACATGGTCGGTTAATCAAAGATGTTAGATTTTAGACTAACTTTTTATTGAGAAGCAGCGCATCGTGTGCTTAATCATCGGCTTAATTTAGAGTACGGTAACTGTTAATCATATCTCACGTGCGTACAACCTGATACCTAATATTACGGTAGCAGCAGCGCAATTAGATTTTGAGTAAAAAAAATATGGGTTAATAGATTAGCACGAAGTTATTTGATTTAATTTCACGCAGAGTTAGATCTAGCCACAAACTGGCTTGATCGATCCGGTCCTTACTCCTTGAGTGAAATTATTACTTCAAATTAATCAATCATATAAAAAATGAAATTCGGTTTTGATTAACGTTTAATGATTTTGATAAAATTTGATGTTCATTTCTTAACATTTTTAAAGTATTCTATATATAATAAAATTTTATCCAATATAGAAGAGTCTTAGAGTAGTAGAAGAATATAAGATATTTATAATAATTAGAAAAGACTCTCGAGTTGTAGAAAGATCTCGGATATTTGTAAAAAATAGAGAAATCTCTAAAATTGCTATATTATAGAAGTATGTAGATTTAGCATATATATTTCAGAGCATATATTTTAAATTGAACTTTTAATCTTTCCAAATATTTCAGAGCATATATATATAAACCGTAAACAGTGTCAAGGAAATATGATAAAAAAATTTTAATAATGAAAATATATTACAATAATAATGATTATATATTTATGTTCTAAATATCAGACATATATTTTGATATTTATATGTGAGTAAATAATTATAATAACTCTAGCCTCTCCCACTAAACTCATAATTCAGTTATAAGAAACATTGAGATTTTATTTATTAAGAAGTAAAATTCAGAATTATGAACAAGTACAATATAAATAGATAAGAAGAAATAAATGGGAAGCTATGAGTGCCACACTAAAGATGTTGTTACATGAGATGTTAGTCAATCTTATTATATTTAGATCTCCCATGAAAAAATTGAAAGGTTATAATTATAATTTAATTATTATAATACATGAGAGCCGGATGAGAGAGCGCAGTACCGGCCAATATAAGCAAACAAATTAACTGAGTGTTTTATTAGTTCCCTAATTAAAAAAAAATCAGAAGCAATTATCGCGACCAAATTATCTTATATTTTGTTTTGGACAACTTTCTTATTACTTTCTAAAATGATTTTCTAGTACAAAAATTTCTAATTCAAAAATTTTTTGCACTAGAAAATCGTTTTAAAAAACAACAAAAAGTTTTTTTGGGACATTTAGGTCATTTAAGGCAAACTCACACACACAACGCATACACAGAGACTCGAACCTTAGACCTCTTAGTTGGAAGCCTTATCTCTCAACCAATAGGCCAATGAGAGTTGTGTAAAAACAACAAAAAGTTAATCCTAACGAAGCCCTAGTGTTATTCTACTTCCCTAATTTAGATAATATCAATAAAAAACAACTGCAACCAAGAGGTGGATGAAAAACAGATAAAGAGGAGTGATGAGATTTAGAGAAAATATTTCTTACATAAAAATACTTTAGAAGTTTGATGTTTAATTTATGATAGTATACCAGCTTGGGCTAATGCATATTTAATTTTATTTTTAGAATCTTTTATATTATATCAATGTACGTAATAATATAATGTATTTATATTTTATTTATACTAACTTCTAAGTATTTAAATAACTGTCATTAATTATATAAATAGTGGTCCAAATTTATTGTAATTAATTAATAATTTTTTTAATTTAATTAAGTTTTTAAAACAGAAATTTCAGTTTTGTGGTGATGGGGTAGTTAATTCCAAATTTATTTATTTTTGGGTTCTCTAAGTTAGCCCTCTACTATTTCTAAGAAATATACAAAATTATTTTGAGAAACAACATTTGTATATCATATTATTTTGGCAAAACAAATGGCGGCTACTAATGGAGAGATTATTAGGTGCGGAGTGCGGGAATTTTTACTAGGTCCGGATGCCTGACGTAGCTCTACATCCGGACGCCAATAAAATGTCGCCACGTGCTTTTACTCTTTACCGCGTAGCCCGACGACCTGACCTGGACCAGAACCCGATATTATTATGTATTAGTTGATTTGTACAAACCAGGGTATTGTTAGGTTTTGCTCGGTAACGAGAAATATCATTCTATCAAGACCAATACCTAGCAATACCGAGCAATACCTAGCAATACCGAGCAATACCCCGGTTTTATTATGAATTGCTCGGTATTGCTAGATATTGCTCTGTATTGCTCGGTATTGGTCTTGACAGAGCGATATTTATCGTTATTGTCAAGCAATACCTAGTAATACCGAGCAATATCTAGCAATACACGAACATAGCAATACCAGGTTTCAGTTCCGGGTAGGGTCGTCGGGCCGCGCAGTAAAGAGTAAGAGCATGTGGCGATATTTTATTGGCGTCAGATGTAGAGCTACGTCAGGTGTCCGTACCTAATAAAAATTCGGAGTGCGGACCGGGAGAACCGTCCGCACAAGCATTGGGTACCTAGTGGTACCCGCACTTGGTACTGCTGGGTACCTACCCAGTGCTTGTGCGGACGGCGCGCACTCCGCACCTAATAATTTTTCCCACTCTAATGACCGTTAAATATCAGAATTATTCGGATATTAATATTTTGGCGGTATGGACTTTAGAGATACCGGAGGATATTAAAATGAGTTTGATTAGGAATACTAAATTATAATGTTATCTTCCAAGGAAATGCTAAATTATATATTTGTCTAGAGAAAAAAATCACGCCGATAATCAGGTGCTTGTTTGTACTTAAATGAAACCCTCGCAAAGTGGACTTTTTAATAAATCCCATGATGTATAATGTATAGTACGCACTACAGTACTTTACATGTCAAGTCCCAATGGAAATATTTATCCGGTGGTTAGATACTTAGATCCACGATATAAAAACGAAAAAAAGCAACCTTCGGCGCTTATTTTAAGTACCGCTCTTATTACTTCTAAAAAAATTCGTTACATTCGTCAATTAAATAGATTTTTAATATCATCTTTATGATATATTATAAAAGTATATAAAATTTTTAATATAAAAATTTAAGTCAGATAATTTTTATTGACTATAAACATTTAGGAATGCTATTAAATATAATTCGATCAAATCGTTCAAATTTTGAAATAAGTAAATTGTGATTTAGCTAATCAACAATATCCAACGTTGACTCAAAATTTGAGCTTATTCGGATAAATTTTTTTTTTTCATTAATAATGATTACAATCATTAAAAAAGAATTTAAAATAGATTTATAAAGAAATATTGCAAAAAAAATAATGAATATTAAATATAAATATGTATATTTTTACAATATCTTAGGTAATATATTTATACAATGTTGCATCATGCATGCAAAAACTTTCATGGCAGTAGAGAAAATAGATGTCTCATTTAAGTGTCGGATGAAAATTTTGCATATACATATATAAGATAAATCAAGAGTAAATGATAGTAGACAAAAATTTTTATTTGAAATCCCGAAAAAGAATAAACGATGGGACCTACCCAATTAAAATGTGTTCATGAGATATGTCATTGGGTAAATTTATACCCTTTCCTGTAAGTATTAAATGTGTTCTACAATGTAATAGGCGTAAACAGTATTGGATGATGAATTCCATAGCAAAATTTGAAGGAGTCATAAGGCATTAGAATTATCTTCAAGATATCATTTGTTTTATATTCCAATAATTCCATTAGTCTTAGAGAAGAGATCAAAGACTAAAAAGTGTACTATAAGTTCTTAAGGTGATGTTGGGAGTGAGAGTTTGCATCGATGAAGTCCATTCACAATAATGGTGATAATGCGCATCGATATTTCTGGCCAAGTGAAGTAACAAAGTTAGATGACTTGGTATTGGTATTAATAACATGGATACGCTTTATATGCCATGACGTTCTTTGATGTTATTAGTGACAGCGGACGATGAAGTCGTTAGCATCGGCAGGCGATGAACTCGAGCAAAAAAATTTTGCTGATGGAGCATGAATTAAAATTCAAGAGATTAAACAAGCATATTTTGAACATAATAACAGTCCAATAAATAAGCAAAATAATACAAAGCGCTCACTTTTTGCATAATAAATTATATAAAAATATGTTAAAAATAGATTGATTATTGTAAATGTGAAAAAATTGTTCATACGTTGAGACCAATAGCTAGTTAAATTCAGCATATGGCAAGTGGTCAAAATCATAGATCATCAAATAGTACAAATAATATGATTTTCAGAAGTAGCGAAGAAATTTGAATTGAAAACAAACCAAGTAAAGAGTCGCCATCTGAACTAATATATTCAACAGAAAAGTTAATATTTCTTGTTTAGTTTTTTATTATTGAGCTCTCTTTATATTTATATGTATCACATGATAATCCTATCTAAAGATAGTATTTTAATGCCCTCTTGAAGAAAATTATGCATCTTCGGTAACTCTGAGAATGAATTATTATATCACCCATTAATTAATTCAAACTGTCCAAATAATATGTTAAGCTGAAAATTAAAAAAATAAATATGTAAAATCATGTTCTGTTGACATTCATTTATCAAATAAACAAACCTTAATATTTCAGGTAAAAATATTAAAAGAGTGCAATACTTTTAATTTTGGGACATTTAGATTAATTAAGACAAATTTATACATGCATCACATACAAGAGTGACAAACCCAAAATCTTTTAGTTGGTAGCCAAGACTAATTAAGACTCCCAACTAACAGATCAAAGTGAGTTGCGTAATATACCTAAGTAAGAACTTAATAATCTTACTTAAAGCAAATGATGAACCTGCTGATGAAATTCAAAACTAATATAGTAATTTTCAAAACGTTGAACTATGCAAAATCTGTTAACTCTACCGCCTTCATATTAATAAGTTGGTTAGTACCCACCGTTGCTTAGTTTGGTTGGTGGGCGAGTACGGTTGGGAACCCCAAACCATGCTCGATTCCCCTCGAGCGGTAGCTCATCTTAAGTGGGGCCTAATCAAATGCGGGTCAGGAGTTTTCTTGAGTGTGTGTCACTTCTAGGTCAGCTGATGATTACACCGCCAAGTGCAAAAAAAAAAAAAAAAAGTTGGTTAGTGTACGGTGTACCAGCTCAAAATGCAATTTTCAGAAATATTTTCTCAGGCAGTTGCTTTAGTTTATGCAAGTACCGTTTAAAAACTTAGTTATAAGAATGCAATAAATAATGCTTATTCTTCTCAAGTTCCAATAACTGAAAATTTAATGGGGATTTAGGTAGCCAATGAACAATAAGTTGTTGAGTTGCTAGGTAAGGGCATAATTTCGGCTTTGAGGTACAACATGATTATTTTATTATATATGAGTCTTCATGCCCTTGCGATAATGATTTTTTTTAAAGTTGAAGAGAGTTTTTCGGTGAATATAATATGACTTCAACTTCATTCATCCATTATGAGCTTCATAGAGTTCAGAGTTCATGTTGAAAAGTTAGAGCTTTATTCAAAAGGAGATGTAGGTGGATGGAAAGTGCATAAATTTCTATTATAAGTCTCGTTTCCAAACTTTTATAAAGAAGGATGAGGTTTTTTAGAGTTTAAATTTAGGTGCATTAAAATTTTTAAAATCTTAGCAAATATATATAATGTCTTTTAAATTGTCATGCATCGTGTTTCTACGAAATATCAAGTAGGTTCTTATTATGTTATCCATTTGTTTGAAAATAAAAGAATTATGGCTATCATTGGGTCGCACCTGATCGATGCTTCCTCATCAATCTGTCTGGGTGCTTTGTGTATAAACGGATGTTAGAGTTAGATGTGTGAAACTTGACCAATTTTGATACAAGGCTAATCGTTACTTGTATAAAATGATGTTGCAATATATGCTACATTTATTTTGTAATGATGGAGCCTCAAAAAAATTTGTTAAGGCGCAAAAATCTTCATAGATGCCTTGTTAAATCTTTTGGTGGTATGTTCCTAAGTATTCATTTTCATAGTCTCCTTTTATGCATTTGATGCATTCTCCGAAGACACTGGCCTACTCGATGATTATTTGTCAAGAAATTATCCTTGATTATTAAAGTGATAGATTTAACAGTAATTATAACATGCACAAACATGCAGATTTGCGGTGGTCATAACTGTCACGAATATGTTCATGAAAAACTAATGTCGAGAGTTGTGGCAATTTCAACATTCTAATCACTTTTCTTTGTGGAAGGATGATGGCCTATTGATTACAGAAAATAGCTACATATCTACATCATGAATTAAACCATATTTATTTTATTTGAAATGCTTACTTTGGTATAATAATTGTGCATCTCGTCCAAAAAAAGCAAAACTAAAATTTATCCTAAGAGCCTATGTGTAGAGCTGTCAATTTTTGACACGACCCAAAACACGACCCGAACCCGACCCGGAAAAATCCGGGTTTGGGTCAACCCGAACCCGAAACGGGTCGGGTTCGGGTTGAACAAATCAACCCGTTTTAAAAATCGGGTCGGGTTCGGGTTGACCCAGCAACCCGAAATTGACCCGAAAGTGACACGAAAACTCATATTTGACCGGAAAATCCGAGATTGACCCGTTTTTACCCGATTTTGACCCGAAAATCGAATATTGACCCGATTTTGACCCAAAAATTAGCATATTTAGGTCAACTTCGGGTCATTCGTGTCGGGTCGGGTTGACCCGGACCCGAATCAGGTCAGGTTCGGGTCCAGAAACATGACCCGTTTTTAAAAACGGGTGGATTCGGGTAGACCCGAACAGTGCCGGGTCAGTTCCAGGTTCGACCCGAACCCGACCCGCTGACCCGAATTGACACCCCTACTTATGTGCAAGCATTTCAAAAGAAACCCTAGGAATGAAACCACAAGGATTTCTAAGAATTAAATCACAAGCAAAACAAGCATTGCAAATGAAACCACAAAATAACATTAGAAAACAAAAATTATGTGAAACCATAAGCTAGTAACACATGGACATAGTAGGGCCGAGCATGCTTACATGAGCGTGAGCTCGGGTAACAGTGGCGGAACCATGTTGTAGTTAGGGGGGGCAATTGCCCCCCCTCAAAAAAAAATTTTGTTTTTTATAAGAGAGAAAAAAAATTTTTTATATAGAGAAATTTTTTTTTGCCCCTCCTAAAAAATTACTTTTGCCCCCCCTAAAAAACTATTTTGTCCTAACTTGTCCTAAAATGTCTATATTATTCTTCAAATTTAATTTTAATATTTTTTTTCGTGTTTTTCATGACAATTTAATTACAATTGTGACATTTGCACCGGTATATATACCGGCAATCAAAACTGGTGCAAAAAGCTAGTTTTGGCGGAAACCGCCCGTAACAATTGCTACCAAAAATTATATATTTTAGTAGTGAAGGCTGTGAACTTATATGTAGTTTGGCAAACTATGTGAAAACCAACAAATCTGATTTGATTGTATGCCACATACACATGCATTATTGCATAGAGTTTTATAGGGATCTAGTCTGATAGCCCACTGCCCTGTAAACGAGCCAACCACAACAATGAGCATTTGTTGTAAGTCTCATAATTGAGATTGAGATACGCAGGAAGGTGGGGGAGGTCCAAGCCTGTACGACATCTTCAAGCTTCTAATATGCTCACATTCAAATTATTTTCGGGTCATTTAAACTGCCGCAATGTGATAATCTTTCCACCTATAAAATTGCATCGTTTGGAATAAATTTGATTTCTTATTTTTTAAAATACCTTACTTTGTTACCAGTTTAGCCCTTTTCAGTAAAAAAATCAGGTCATTTGCTCATAGATAAATTGCCAAAGTATTTTTTTTATTTTACTAACTTATCATCAACATTATAATTTTTTTGTTTCATTCTTCATAATTTTATATCATGTATTTCATAGTATTTTTTGTCACACTGCTGGTCAGGATTCATATAGAAAATATAATCAGTAAAATAAGTATTTCCTTAAAGCATTATATTTCCCTCCCACCTATCATTTAGTTCTAGTATGAATTTTCTATTTCTATATTAGTCATCAACAAAATATCAAATTTCACGTTTATTAAAACTGTAACAATAGAAAAACCTAGGCTGGGAGGGAATCCAATACAAAGGAATTAAAAAACAACACAAGTTAACCAAATGATCACCATTAGTTAATCTGGCCAATTATATGCTCTTAAGTAATCATTTCGTGCATACTTGAAGATTAAGAAGATAACGTATCTTATTTGTCGGAGGTGGAAGATGACAACAGAAGGAGCGACAGTTGAAGTCACATGGGGTGTGAGGCCCACAGCTCCAGCCAAACCCCCATGCATGTGCATTTGTGCATTTCCCCTTCCACCTCTTAACTCCAAATCCTTCTTTCCCTTCTCCATAGCTAACCACTCCTCTTCCCCACCCCCCCAATCCCGCCTCCTATAAGTTCCCTCCCTCCCTCCCTTCCCTCTCCACACCTCAAACCAAACCAAGCCAATTCTCAACAATGGCGCCATCACTCTCCCTCCTCTTCTCCTTCCTCCTCCTCGTTGCAGCGGCCTCCGCCGATGACTACGGCTGGGAAAGCGCCCACGCAACCTTCTATGGCGGCGGTGATGCCTCCGGCACAATGGGTGAGTCTTTAGCTCTATGCACTACGTAGCTTTTAAATATACAGAATGTGGAGTGGCGGATCATAAAGGCATTTGGTTTTGTATGGTTTATAGGAGGCGCCTGCGGTTATGGAAATCTGTACAGCCAGGGGTATGGCACAAGCACGGCGGCACTAAGCACCGCCCTATTCAACAACGGCATGAGCTGTGGATCTTGCTACGAAATGCGGTGCGATGATGATCCTAGATGGTGCCTAGCCGGCTCTATAATCGTCACCGCCACCAACTTTTGCCCGCCCAACAACGCTCTGCCCAACGACAACGGCGGCTGGTGCAACCCTCCCCTCCAGCATTTCGATCTCGCCGAGCCCGCCTTCCTCCAAATCGCTCAATACCGTGCTGGCATTGTCCCCGTTGCCTTCCGCAGGTTAATTTCTCTTCTTTATCCTCAATTATTTATTCCCCATTGATCGCAAGTCTCATGAGCTGATTGATACAGAGTCTCCTGTGTGAGGAAAGGAGGGATTCGGTTCACAATCAACGGACACTCCTACTTCAATCTGGTGCTAATCACAAATGTGGCTGGCGCTGGTGACGTGCACGCGGTGGCTATTAAAGGATCGAAAACCGGATGGCAAACAATGTCGCGAAATTGGGGTCAGAATTGGCAGAGCAACTCGTTTCTCAACGGGCAGAGCCTGTCCTTCCAAGTGACCACCAGCGACGGCCGCACCACTACTAGCTACGATGTTGCGCCCGCCGGATGGCAGTTCGGGCAGACCTTTGAGGGTAGCCAGTTCTGAACGTTACGGCGGAATAATTAAGAGTTGTGAGCCAGATTTGGAGCTGTGGTTGCTTCATATTGTTTAGCACCCGCTGTGGCCTTTCTCATTATAGTTAGGTATAATAGTTAACTAGAAATATTTATTAAGAATTTGTGCAGGTTAAATGGGGTGTTATGAGCTTGATTTGTGTCAGAAAGGGGCCATGGGAAAGGAGTTTCTAGATTTGTCATGTTGTTAGAGTAGGCTCTGAGAAAGGAGATCTGGGCCTCACATGGGTGATATAAATTAGTGGTTCTATTGATAAAGAAATTATTGGTTGTTAGTCTTTACGATGCTTCACTTGATTGTTTGCGGCGCTTTTTATTAATGTGGGTTGTTGACATCTTCACTCTTCTTGTGTAAGATCAGGCTTCGCATGGATTTTAAGTTTTACATTATTTAACCTTTAAAAAACAAAATTACCTCATTTTATTATTATTATTTTTAAATATAGTTTTTTATTTCTTAATATGTTGAATGCCGCATTTAATAATGCTTAATAAAAATTACTGTTCGGCGCCACTGGAAGGGCGCCGCAAAAAGTTATGGATTTGGTCATTTTTTAATGGCACAAAAAGACCAAAATGCCCTTTTGGTATCTTTTAGATTAGATAGATTTTTTTATGGATGGAAAGGAATTGAAAACCTTATTATCCCAAGCTGGAACTTTTATTTGGAGGACGTAGTTCTATGTTCGGCCGCCAGTAGAATCGTGCCACGCGTTCTCACTATTTACCGTGCGCCCCGACAACCCGACCCGGAACGGACCCAAGATGGCTCGGTACTTCTCGATTTTGCTAGGTATTGCTCGGTATTACTTGGTATTGCTAGGTATTGATCGATTTTGCTTGTCAATAATCAATACCGAGCAAATACCGAGTAATGCCGAGTTGTACCGAGTTTTTCTATTACTCGGTATTTGCTTGGTATTGGCCTTCACAGAGTGGTACTTCTCGTTATTGCCATGCAATACCTAGCAATACCCAGCAATACCGAGTAATATATCGCAATACGCAAACATAGCATTCCCGGGTTCCGATTCGGGTCAAGTCATCGGGCCGCGCAGTAGAGAGTAAGAGCACGTGGCGACATGTTATTGGCGGCCGAACGTAGCTCTACGTCTAATCAGAGGACGTAATAATTGTTCCCCAAGCTGTGTTTAGATTTTTGGGGTATAAACAAGTCAAATCGGGCTTGAGCCACTTTTAATTTGAGCTTTTACTTCATTAATTAGTTGAACGGCTTATGGGCTAGCTCATTTAAAGAGAGTAATTTCATTTCAAATATGTATTGGGCTAAAATGATAAAGAACATGAAAACTAAGAAAATAAACTATGAGGAATCACTTGAGATTAAGAATAAATGTATAAATTTAAATATTTTTTCAACTTTATATTTAAATTTTAAAATTTTAATATATTTTAAATATATTTAATATTAGTTTTTTTAAATAAGTAGGCTCATTGACTAAAAAGTCAAGTTTGAGCTGGTGATCTCATTATTCTCAACTCATGAGTCGACTTGACTTAGCCGAATTGAGAGGTAAGGTATCCTTATACTAGTGACAATTTCCCTCATATGCTTTTGTGATTTCTATTTGCTTCTAACTTTACACAACACAAGCAACATCTACTTTTTTTTTTCGAAAAATTCATCATTTTTGTTGAAGAACTCAACACGAGTTGTATAGTTTTTTTTTTATAAGGAATTATATCAATTTATCATAACGTTTTTTTTTTTTGGGTGATGCTTTGAGTGTGAGATATTTCACTCTATCATCAGCACCTCGAGGTCCGGTTATATTCTCTAAAATTTATTGTAAAACTTTTCTAATGCTTTTTTTTTTTAACAGAAACTTTTATAAATAAAATAAGCTGAGATTACAACAGATAAAGAAGGAAAAAAAGGGAAACAAAAGAGGAAAAATATAACCAAAAAGCGGGCTCAGGAAACGGCCAAGGCTTCCAGCGTCCCTGAATCCACGCACGGGCCATCCAGAAAGGTGAAGCTAGCAACCACCTACCAACTGACCCGAAAAGAAACCACACCAACGGTTGCCACACGCTAGACAACAGAGATACGAGCCCCAACCACATAATAGCCCTGAATCTATCGCCTCAACAAATCGAACAACAAAAGCACAAAAAATTCTTAAAAAACATGGAAGCAACAACATAACACTTTAAAAGATAATTATCGTCTACGCCGGCCTCTCCCAGTTGGAGATGCCCTAACTTTACGCAATACAAGCAGCATCTACTTTTTTTTTTCCGAAAAATTATCTTTTTGTTGAAGAACTCAACACGAGTTGTATAATTTTTTTATAAGGAATTATATCAATTTATCATAACGTTTATTTTTTTTATTTTTTTATTTTTTGGGTGATGCTTTGTGTGTAAGATATTTTACTCTGTGATCAGCGCCTCGAGGTCCGGTTATATTCTCTAAAATTTATTGTAAAACTTTTCTAATGCTTGTGAACATGTTAAGCACAACAAATAATTTGTTTATTGATACAATGCTTATATAGTTCTAAAACTAAATTTTATTTTATTTGAGGGCACATTAATATTTTTGGCATTATCAAATATATAAAATGTTACAGTTAAACAAGCAAAAAAAAAAAAAAAAAGACCTAGAAACAAAAAAAACGGAAATCAACACCATTTCATTAATATTTCATAAGAGTTTTTCCAACAATTGCTTTTCACTTGATTTTTTATACAACAGCAATAGTATCAAATGAACAGTAGCGGATTCCTACTTAAAAAACTAAAAAAAAAAAAAATCTATTATATGATTATTACAGAGATTTTTAAGCAATTGGCCTCTAACATAATTAAACACATTGAATAAAAGTGTTATTTATGAGTTCTCCCTACCTAAGAACTAAGATTGATTCCGCCCCTACAAATGAATCATACTAAATTTTACTTTTCATCATTGTTCTTCTTATGCAGTTTAACTAAAAGTTCTCCAAATTTTATTTATTTCAATCTATCATCTTGCATGGCCGTCAAAATCAAAAGACAGTATTGACATGATCTGCAAAATGAAAACTCTTTGTCTATCAAATTTTATCAATTTGTATAATGGTTTAATCATTCAATAAGTATTGCCGCAATTTTTTTTTTGCTGCTCTAAGAACCGATCACAATTTCTTTTAACCAAAAACTAGTCAATGCAAGCTCATCGTAAAATACTCCAAAATCCTAATGATAATTAGGGGTGTCAATTCGGGTCGACGGGTCGGGTTCGTGTCGAATCCGAGTTGACCCGGATCTAAATGGGTCAACCCGAACCCGACCTGTTTTTACAAACGAGTCGGACATTTCAACCCGGACCCGACCCGCGCAGGTTGCCAGGTTGACCCGACCCGACCTGCGCAGCAGAGGGCGAAGCTCGCGAGTCGCGACAGTGCAAGTGCGGAAGGAGCCCGCTGGACCACGCGTGCGGACAGAGTACTCTGGACCTGGACCGCGCGACGGCGCCAGTTTGGCGGTCCGTGGGACCGCGCGTCCGGGACGGAGTCCTCGGGACTGTGGTCCGTGCAACGGCGCGACTTAGTCTGCGCAAGTGCGGACTGGGACCACGCGTGCTAGAAAACACGTAGATCAATTGAGCTTCAAGTTTGGCGCATAAGATAAAGATTATGCGACCAATTGGATATTGTTGATAGGGAATGACAATGTATCATCGATTAGGTACTGGGTTGCTATGTACTTCACCTATAATGGTGCTATTTTCAATAAAGCTTCTTAGAATCTCTCTATTGTGCTTTTCTTAGCTGAAACAAAAGAAGTCCTTATAGAAGTTTCATCTCATTGAGTGTGGAAGCCATTTGGTTAATCAGACACTCACAAAGGATTTTTTTTTTGGCTGATTTTTAAGCTAGATTAGCAATTGTGCTCCTTAAATCCAAGAATCGTCTTCCACTACTGTATATGTTATATATTATTTTATAGAATGTAGATACCCTTAAAAATACTTCTTTCTCATGGAGCCGAGGAGGAGGATCTCTAATTTTCTTAGGTGAAGCAAAAGAATTCCTTATAGAAGTTTCATCTCATTGAGTGTGGAAGCCATTTGGTTAATCAGATACTCGCAAAGGATTTTTTTTTTGGCTGATTTTTAAGCTAGATTAGCAATTGTGCTCCTTAAATCCAAGAATCGTCTTCCACTACTGTATATGTTATATATTATTTTATAGAATGTAGATACCCTTAAAAATACTTCTTTCTCAAGGAGCCGAGAAGGAGAATCTAAATCACTATCACTTCTCTGAATTTATCGCTCTAGTTTTTATAAAGATGCTTGATCGATACAAATGTATGGTGACAGTAAAAGATAAGAACACTGTCACCATATTCCAAAGAGAATATTTTTCTATGCCCCATATAGTAGGGACATGTCAATCTCCAAAGAGTACTCTACCCATACAACATGTTACATGCATGAAAATCATTAATCATCCATATGATGATGGATTGCATTTAAAAATACTTTTTTTAATATAATTATAAGAAATCACTCTTATATTTCATAATTATTTCAGTTTATAAATCAATAGTTTTAGAAAGACATAAATTTTTGTTTAACTTTTTGAACCTAAAATAATTAATGATAAAAAGATTGTTTTATGTACATCTATGATGTTAAGTTTTGTACAACATCAAACACTAGCCAACATGTATATCAAAATTTTAAATTCTTGAAATGATTATGCTCATTCATACATGGCCAAGTCAACTTTGTGCACCTCTAAAACAAACATAAATATGATCAAAGTATCATCGAGCATCACCGTCAAATAAATGTGTCAATATTACCTTAGAGATTTTATTTATGGCATGCCAAAGTATTTTATTTCATATTGAACCTTAAGGAAAGCCTAATTAGCTTGATGGGATTGATAGTTTTATGATGGATTAAATATGTCTGCAAGATTTATAATCATAAGATAGGGATGACATAAGTTAGGATTTTATAAATTATGAATCTTATAGGCTAATTAACAATTTACTAAGACTTACCCTAAGAGGATTCCAAGATTTGGTTGACAAAACTTTACAATTGTAAAGTTAAATGCCTTAATAATATAATGACAAATAGCATAGCATTGTCCTAAGTAGGATATTTAATGTTTAAGTTGCAAAATGTGAGTTCTTATATTACGTCCAATCATCAGGTCCTTTAGTTAACTCCTCTGTGTGATTGAAATATTTTTTAACGAATATATTCATCTTTATGAAGAATTGTAGAATATGTGCGAGAAAAAATATTTTTATCAGTTCAAATAAATTGTAGTCAAAATATCGTTATAGAGAGTTAGAATTCTATCAATTTATAGTAATATAATAATTTATTCGCATACATCTTCTACAATCAATCACAAATTTTAAATGACCTCTACTTAAAGTAACTAAAAGATGATTTTAAGGCATTTGTTAACCTCTTAGCTATTTTAAATCAATAGCATTCCAATTTTTTTATGGATGTTGAAAGATACACGAGAAGTTATTATGATCTTTCTAAATATATTTTCTCCTCATAAGAAGAAATTCATTGTTCTCCTAATTTAATGGTGATATTATGAGCTTCAAATGTTATTTCAAAACCATTCATTCTATTTAACATTAATTAAAACTAGCGGATTTCGTTATTCCAAATTTTTCATAGATTTCATTAGGCAAATGAATTCCAGGCAGAAAGAGATTGATGTTTCATTTGGGACTATTTTTTAATATTTCTTAAATCAACTTTTTAATAAAAAAATTGCTTTAAAAAACAGTAAAAAAATCGTCAATTTCACCAACAAAGCCTGAGCTGGCTCGGCCATGCGGTTGAGCCTTGAGAGTGATTTTGCCTGCTTCTTACTTGTTCCAATCACCAGCCAATTACCTCACCTAGAAAAATTAAAATCTAGGTGTTATTCATTAACTAACAAGAAAGAGACATAAAGGTAATGAGCGATAATGCGTGGTTGTCCCAATTACATACTTTCTCTCTCTCTCTCTCTCTCTCTCTTTCTCTCTCTCTCTCTCTCTCTCTCTCTAACGTTGCAGATGAACAGCTATAATGTGTAATACTTAAAAATATTTATTTCACCTGTACTATATTGATCAGCCAGAGTGATTTATCGATCTTGGTTAACTTAGGATCTGTTCGGAGAATAAGCTTCAAATTTTCCTATGCTATTTGTGTTATATCTCTATATGAATCTGAAAGCTTGGCTCATGGCTAGGGTTTGTTCTTCAGATATGTTAAAATTGTAATTCTTGGAGTCTGGGTGGGTTGAGCAATTCAAAAGGGCAATCTTAGACTTCTGAATAATGATCATAGTAATAATAAATATATATGATCATTTAAATGTCATGAAAAAAAAACTTAGAAATTTTTATTGATATGCTCATATGCATGAGCTCTATTTGCATAGCATTCTCGTAGTACCTACGCACGCTAATGCAAGATTCAAGGTGGAGAAAAAATACGTATAATCCAACAATTGCACTTGTAGAAAAAGTATTTCTGACTTGAATTTGGGACCTCCAGAATACCCTAAAGACAACTTAAGAATTACAATATGCCGAAAATCATAGCTATCTAATATATAATATTACAAGTATACCACCTTAATTTAAACCTTCCTATTATTATTTCATTCAGTAAAATATCATTGATATGTATAATCTAACTCCGCCACAACATTGTCCTCGGACCTCCTTTCAAATGTCATTGCTAGAACTCCGCCCAAACCCAGCCATAGGACCTCCACCCATTCTTCGCCCCCCTCACTGGCCAACCATTACAAAACCACCCCTCGACCAAGCACCACCACACCTCCCCCTGGCTGTTGATCACCGGACTTCTGATTGGCCGCCATCATCAAACCTGCACCCGAACATTGCTGTTGGACCTCTGCTTGACGAGACGCAGCCAAACCTCTACCCAATCATCACGGTCTTCACCATCCAACCTCCCGTGTTAGACAACTGTCACCCAACCAACATTTTCAACCTTTCGATAGCTTACCACATCAATTTGGCCTCCCCCACCATACCACTGTCATACAACCTGTGGTTATTCAACTCTAAGCACCCATACGAACTTCAACTGATTCTCCATATTATTATAATTTCACTATCTCCAAGTTAAGGGGTAGACCAATCTTTGTAATATGCTCATACGTAGAGGAATCTCTTGAATTGGGCAAGGCCCCATGATTTTTTTTAACATTTCACATTTTTCACATAAAAAATCTCCGATGTTTCCAAACTCTTATTTATCTGTTTTTATTGGACATACATGCACCGCTAGGATAAGACGTTATCCCTCTACAAACATAAATTTTCTGGTACGCAATAATCATAATTATTTTTAACCATTGATGAATAAACTAACTCTAGAATTAGATTTGGACAATCCCAAGGAACTGCCAAGCCTAATTTATTTTGAGTTGAATTTAAGCCGAATAGCTCAACATGTTTTAATTTTTTGGTTTTAGGTAGGGGTGTCAAAATCAGGTATCATGTCGTGTTCAGGTCGAACCCGGGTTCAAACGGTTTGACCCTAACCCGGCCTAGTTTTGTAAACGGGTCTAAAGTTCAGACCCAGAACCGACCCGTCAGGTTACCGGGTTTACCCGTCCCAACACGGTAACCCGAATTTTACTAGTTCGAGTCACTACATGAAAATCAATGATTTGCTGCGGGCTTTGCGATGGAAAAATTTTTCGACAAAATTACAGTGGATTTGTAGCGGAAATTTCCATCACTAAATTTGTGATGGAATTGCAGCGAATGTGATGGATTTTTCGCCACAAAATAGCCACAATTCTTTCATAAAATTGCCACAAATTCGGCACAAATAAGTTTATCTAAATTGATATCCAACTCATTTATTTCATTCTCTCGACCTAGCTTTGTCTCCTTCGTCGATGGTGTTCCTTGCTCGCGAGTTCTCACTAACTGGAGCTCGCTCGCTGTTAAGGTAACTTTCTCTCTTTCGCACGTCTTCCACCAAATCCCCTAAATCCGCTGAACTAAACGTTCATTAAATCTAGGAATTAGGGCAAAAAGAGGGAAACAAAGGTTTATTGGATTGGAAGCCACAATCGGAGCTCACTTGCTGTAAAGGTAACTGTTATTCAAACTTGAGATATTTAAAGCATGCACTCTTTTTAATAACTTGATCACTCAATTCCACAATCTCACTCCTAAATATATTACTACTAAAATTACACTATTTGTATTAAGTTTTAGATCTACTAAAACCAAAAACGTTAGAATCTAAAGTTGAAATTCATAATTCAAGTTGTTCAATAACTCGTACTCAAGTTTTATTAATAAAAAGAATATCATCAGCAAAAAGTATACATCACAATACATTCTCTTGCAAATGTCACATAAGAACATCTATGACTAAAGCAAAACGACATGGGCCTAATGTTGCTCCTTGAAGTAAACTAATCGAAATTGAAAAATACTTGGTCAAACCATCTTGTGTTTTTCTAAAACTCTCCATATTAGTTCTAAGAATTTATCATATGCTGGCTCTAAATCAATAAATATCACATGTAGATCCTCTTTACTCTCTATGTAATTCTCCATTAAGCCTCCAAGCAAACTTATAGCTTTCATAGTAGACCTAGCAGCATGAATCTAAACTAATTTTGAGAAATATTAGTGTCATGTAGTTTGCCTAGGCATTTCTACACTTCTTTTTGAATTTTGTATGCCAATAAATTCATTGATTACCTTAGGCATTTCTACACTTCTTTTAGAATATCATCATGAGGTCCTACTACTTTTCCACATTTCATTTTCTTTAAAAGCCACTCCAACTACTACAACATAAAAGAGAGGGAAAACTTAAAATAGGGAGAAAGTAGGATGTCTTGCCCAATGTTTCAAATTTGTAGAGTAATTCCAATACCAATGATGAACTTGTTTGAGCATTATTATGGTGTTGATTTCTATAAATAGTATGTAGTGAGAGTTAGGCGGGAGGAAGCATTAATGTCTAGGCACTAATTAGTTGAAGAGGTCGTACAAACTCCATCGGTCGAGCATGACAACGAGCATACATATTTTGATTAGATTTTCGCGTGAGATAGCTTTTGATACATTTGTTGTCGTTTGATGTATAAGTTATGTTGAAACTATTACGGTGTTATAATTTTTTTTTTAATTTTATTGAATATGGTTGTTTGTTCATTAATTAGTGTAATTTGCATAGTATTATTTGATTATATTTGTTTTGCATAACTGTTTTTTATAACTACTTGGATTGTAAATGTTGGAAAGCCCAAATAATGATTGTATGAGCTATTTTTTTATGCTACAAGTTTGTGGCGGATTTGTGAACATCAAACGCAAATGATGATACGACGCTTTGGTATCAACGTTTGTAATGGAACTATCCATCACAAATTGCACCTGATTATCCATCGCAATTTGTGACAGAATCTGCGATTGCAAAAATCAAACAGCCTTTTTATTCCTACACAAATATGTGACAAATCCGCAGCAAAATATTTTACGATGGATTTTGTCCGTCGCAAATATGTTTGTGATGCTCATTATAACTTCAGAACCAAATTCGTTGCAAATCCGCCGCAAAATAAGATTTGCGACGAATTTCTCAAATTTTGTGGGGGATTCTGCCCCTGCAATTAACTTGTGAATTTTTCTGATAGTAAATCATCGAGTGAGAACGTGTGTTACACGCTGGTGGTCACGCTCACCCTTTGGGTGTAGGGGAGCCAGGGTGCGGTACGGGGCTCACGTTATGAGCGGACGCATGGAGCGAGAACCGGAGCAGGTGCTGGGGAGCCAGGCACCAACTAGGCCCTAGAGTTTGGTTCTATGCGGGTCCTGCGAGAGCGGCAAAGAAGTCTGGTGCAGAGCTAACGTTCTAGGGTTCGGTCCGGTGCAAACCTTAGCGCGGGACAGTGGGGCAGCAGGGACTCACGACTGCGGGAGTTAGGGTCCGCGTCGATTTTGAGTGATTCTCGGATTTTCGGTTCAAACCGATTCTGACCCGTTTTTTGAAATGAGTCAGTTTGTTGAACCTGAACCCGACCTGTATGATAACAAGTTGACCATAACCTGAATTTTTTGAGCCTAGTTCGGATCAGATTTTCAAGTCATGTTAAATATTGATATTGGCACCCCTACATTTAAGTATGATGCATGCTTGATATATGACGTTTTAAGTTACCGCGTACTCTTGATAGAGCATATTATAGAAGAACGCTTAGACTAAATGTAAAATAGAAATGCTACAACATGAAAAGGATGAGGATGCTGTTCAGCACATAAAGAAATAAGATAAAGCGACGCAAGAATGAGAAAACCAATTCAAAATCAAGCAGAATATCAACATTGCTCCACTAACAATTAATATAGGAGCTCCTCTCTTCTCAACTGTCCAACTCCAAGCACTGGATTTATATTGGTTTGACAGTAGTTTATCCTTTTAGAACACATCATACTTAGAATATGGCCTTAACCTTCATTAGACCTTCAGCATATTCACAGCAAGCATGGCCAGTTGTCAGGTGTCAAGAAGATTTGTAGGAGTATTAACAGACTAGCTCTTTAATCCGATTTTAACAAAGTTTTGGCCCCTACACAAAGTAAACGGTTCTTCACTATACAGTTGTTAATCATAAGGGTTCTGTTAATTCTAACACAAAATAATTTTGTAAAAGAGCTAAAAGATCTCCAAACAAAACAAGAAATGTCCAATACTGCCTGATGGGAGAAACCAGTAAAAATTTCTTGTTGAGAAACTGCTAACGTTTAGATTTAAAGGGGGAAATAATGAAGAGATGCACGACAGATCTATGGTTGAAAACTGATCTCTATTCCTAGAAAATTTAACATTCTAACTGCAACTTTCTTTATGGTAAATTTAGCAAATATATATATTTATTGAACTAACGTGATAAATTTCTCTTACAGGAAGTAAGCTAGTTATAATATTCAAAAGCTTCTGGAAACAGTTAGATTTGAAATTTCTAGTTTTTACAAAGAAATTAAAAACCAGGAGCAACTCAAAGGCTCAAAGCAGGCCCAGTGGTCCAAAAAACTATTCATGGCCAAGGTCTGAAGAATTAAAGTCCATAAAATCACTTGTACGTAAAGTAGAATATCATTAAATAAAGAAGTTTCATAGCAGAACATTCCCCACTTTGCAGCGCAGACTTAAAAGTTAAGCTCTAGCAATTACTGACGGGATGGTTTACAGAGTAGTTCAGCTCACCACGATAAACCAGAAGAGCAGTGAAGGCTATAAAATGCCATTTTATTACACCTTTTGGAAGAGTCAACCAACCACAAAGCCAGTGAGCCCCAAATGAATCATGACCACCAAATTTGAGAATTTTGTTATTTCTTTATAGGTATTTCCAGTCACTCAAGCCAGCCTCATCGTCCAATTCATAAGTCACAAGCAGACTTAATAAGATTATAAGAGCATCACCAAACAAAAATCCCTTTTTTCACTCCAAAATACAGTGAAACTCAAAAATACCGTGATTTATCTCCAATAGAACTCCACTTTGCGAACTTCTGCGAAGGTAATAATCTTTCTCCTCTTTGGCGCGTTTCTTCGGCAAAGCTGGTTGAGATAGAAAAATCGCATAGGTGAACAGTGTAATGCCAATATTGGCGTCGCACTGTTCACCCGCAAGCAAATAGCGGAAGATTTGACGTTCGGCGAGCGACTGACCGACGTCATAGTTATGTTTGGCGTTCAGTTGGAGATGCCCTAAGCTACATACTGCAAAAACTATTAGGTAAAATGAACAGTTGGTGTAAAGAATTTAATGGCAGCATGCTAAGAATGGTTGGCGAGAGAGATTCAAGGTATAAGATAAATTGGACAGCAGGAAGTAATGCATAACAGTTCGGTAAGGAGAATTTATCACATGATGGACATTAATAAAGGCTGGTAAGGAGAATTAAAAAGAAAAAAAAATATGCATTTGCCCTAATAAAGTACTGATGACTTTCCTATTTCCTAAATGCTTAAGAAAATCATTTGAACAACCATTCAACGTTGTTTTATAACATCATTTCCTTTCATAATCAAGAAGCCATAGCAAATAAAATAAAATAAAAAATATGCAAGAAAAGTTACCAAGGCTCTTGATCGATATAGTTGGTAAGGGTGTACTTATTGCAAGTGACTCCCGCCAATATGAGTTATTGGAAATGGGGATGTTGATGTATGCATTCTTATCTGCATGGCAAAGATGTTAAAACCCTAAACTTCAAAAAAGAAAAAAAAAAAAGAAAAAAAAGTGGAAGTAATGGAAACAAAGCAGCTTTGTATTCTGCAGCTATAAAATGAACAGAAAAAGAAGAATAAAAAACCTATTCCTCAAAACTGACATGATTCATATATACAATGATGATTTTGATAATGACCTTAAACCATCTAATGGTCCAGCCGATGTGACTCTTCATTTGAATAGATTGCCAAAAACTGCATTTCAAAAGCTGGATCCACGTGAAAAACACGAGGCTAGTGATGATGATTAATAAAATGGCACTGATTACCTTTATTTTGTGATTTCTAAGATGAAGGCCCGGATACTCATCAGTGATGCTGAAACATGTCAATACCATGGTTATTTCTTCTTTTATTTTTATCATAATTTGGTTCGATGACAAAAGAGAAGATGCGTGAAAAGTAATTGAAAGATAGAACCATTGCTCGTCTTGTTGCTTGCCAGAAGTTTTATGGCCATAGAGAGATAGAGAGTTAAACATATTAATTTTTTTACGAAAATCAAACATCTACATAGATAAGAGAGTTAGAAACATATTGCTTGGCCCAATTAAAATTATTCCAGTAGTATTTATCATAGATTGCAAATGATGCATTTTCCCAAGATTGAAAATATGTAGATAAACATATAGACATAAGTTTTACAAAACGAATTTCATGGTGGAAATTGAAGAAGCCTAGTCTCATATGAGTTGTCTTCAAAAGATCATTTCTTGTATATTTGGTCATATTTTGAGGAAGGGAGACTAGAGACCAAAAAATCAAGTATAAATCATAGTATTGATGCTAGGAGTCAAAGTTGATGTCAGTACTGTTCATTGATTTCACGTGCATTGGCCTTGGCAATGAAGTTTTCGGGTGAATGTTAGTGAGATGATAATGGTTAAAGGACTATAGGTCAGGGATGGTAGTTAGCCCACAATGATCAAAAGATTGTAGTTGGACAACATTGGTCAAAAGACCACAAGTCAATGAATGTGATTAGAAGATAATAATCAAGTGATCAAAGTCGGAGGAGCATAGTTGGGTGATGGTGATCAAAAGATCACAATCAGACAACATTATTCAAAAGATCGTAGTTGGCCGATTGTGGTTCCAGGATCATAGTCATGCAATAGTGGTCTGCGGTTTGTAGTCACTTCACAATTGTCTAAGGATTGTATTCATGCGATGATGGTCCGAGGAGAGTGGTTGGATGATGATGTTTGAAGGATCATAGTCAGTCAATGAAGTTAAGAATTATTGTGGTTGGTGTAGATGGTGTTCGGGAGGACCATTGTCGGATGATGATGGTCAAAAGGAACGTAGATGAACCATGGTTGTCGAGGGATGGAGTACAACGAAAGTGGTCAAGGGATTATAGTTAGGTAATAATAATTGGTGGATAGAAGTAAGGTGACGATGGTTGAAAGATCATAGTCAGACGATGGTCACAGTCAGGCGATAGTGGTCGAAGTATTATAAATAAATGATGGTAACATGGATGACATTGGTTAAAGGATCGAGTCTAGGCAACATTAGTCAGAGGACCGTAGTCGAGTGACATTGGTATAAGGACCATAGTCGGGTGATAAAGGTTGGAGGACCATATTCGGGGGACAAACGTTGGAGTACCGTATTCGGCCATCTGTGGTTCGAGGATCATAACATGCCATAGTTGTTGGAGGACTACAGTAGAAGCATGATTGACGATGGCAGTTAAACGATGGTTTGACATCAGTGATTGAGCAACGGTCCGATTGTGATGATTAGATATCGGTCCAATAATATTACTCAAGTAGATCTCTTTAAAATTCTTAGAGTCTTTTAGCTCTGGTGTATGAGTAGTGAGATGATAATGGTTAGGGAATTAATGGTTGAAAGATTGTAGTTGAATAATGTTCGTCAGAAGATTGTAGGTCAAAGATTGTGGTTAGAAGAAAGTAATCAAGTAACATAGGTCAGAGAGATATACTTGGGTGATGGTGATTGGCAGATCATAATCAATCAATAGTATTAAAAGATCATAGTTGGCTAGCATGGTTCAAGGATGGTAGTCATGTGATAGTGGTTCGATGATTATAGCCGCATGACGGTAGCCTGATGATCTTAGTCATGTGACAGTGATCCAATGAGAGTAGTTGAATGGCGGTGTTAGAATGCCCATAGTTGGAAAATGAAGGTAGAAATGATCGTGGTTGGCCAAAGGTGTTCAGAGGGGCTATTTTCGGGTGATGGTGGTTGGAAGGATTATAGTCGAATTATGATTATCGAGGAAATATAGTAAAGCTACCGTGGTCGAGGGGTAGTAATCAATTGACAATGATCAAGAGATTATAATAAGGTAATGATGGTCGAAGAATCATAGTCGGGTGATAGTGACTGAAAGATTATAGTTAGATAATGGTGGCCAGAATATTATATACAAATGATGGTAGTCGAAGGATTATGGTTGGGCAACATTGTTCAGAGGACCATAGTGGAGCGATATTGGTAGAATAACCATAGTCAAGTAATGAATATTGGAGGAAAATATTTGGGGACAAACATCGAAGTACGCCAGTCAGCCATATATGGTCAGAGGATCACAATAAGCCATAGTTGTTAAAGGGCTGAAGTTGAATGACGACAATTAAAGGATGATTGACGGCAGTAGTTAGACAATAGTTTGACACCAGTAGTTGAGCTGTAATATTTGCTAACCCAAAAACACATATAATTAAAGTTAATTAAGTTAAATACTCATTTGAAGCTGATGTAATGCAATTATAAGTTTTAGAATTTGTAACAGGGCTTGAATAAACCAAGGTTTGGTTTGGGAAAATGAAAACTAAAGGTTTGAAAAATGCGTTGTGGGCGTAGTTGGGCTTAGGATGCCAACACCGAGGCATTGAGCTCTCATATTTTTGGACAAAAAATAGGTTTTAGGTGTACGCTTAAGCGCTATGTCTTGAGTGAGGACATTCTAGGAGCATTTGGAAGATTCTTTTAGGGCATTGTGGCACTGGGAATGTGAGCATCAAGGTGTTATGTCAAAATAGTGAAATTATTATATTAAAATATCTAAAACCAATTGGCTAATCCATTTCCCCTAGCCACCTTGTCGGAGAAGAGAAGATGAGTAGGGAAGGAGAGAAGAGGAAAGAGAAAGAGAGGGAAAGGATTTGGAGGTCAAAGCTTGGGATCGGGCCAATTAAGAGCGCAAGGTAAACTTGTGAATCTCTGCCTTTCATTTTAATTTCCCCTATTTAATAAAAAGCTATGATTTAAAATATGTATTAATTGGATTTTACAAAATTTTCATATTGTAACTGTTGTGTTTTGTTCCTAGATTTAGGATTCTTTGTATAGGTTTTGTGTATGGCATATGTAGCCATTTGTGGGGCTATTTGTATAGCCTTTAGGAGTCTTTAAATAGATGTGTTTAGGCTTGTAATAGGTAGCCATGGAATAAAGGAATTATGCATTTGTGGCTCACGGTCCCCCTCTCCTCTCCCTCCTCACTCCCTCTCAAGATCTTGCAAGAAGATCTCTTAATCTTCCTTCTTGAGTTTCAACAGTAACTTTTTATATGTTGTTGTATGCTCTATTCTGAACATTTTGACTATAAGAAAACAAAATTTTATTGATTTGTTTTTCTTATGCAACTTGCCAAGTATATATTTTTAGTGAGGCTTTTTTTTGTTAATTATAAAAGTTATGTAAATGTCTTAAAATATTTATGTGGATGTCTCTCTAAATTTGGAAGTGAAACAGAAAAAATTCAGTGAGTATACTAGTATACATGTAATGTGATTTTTATAGGCAATTAATGTATTAATTGGACATTGCATTAGATTTCTATTTTAATTGCTATTGCATTACATTTGCATTGTGCATAATATGATTTTGGATATATTCTAAGATGTGAAAAAGTGCACTCTTTATTTATTATGGGATAAGGGCCCTGAATGTTTAACTCTGGTCCCATTTACTTAAGGCATATGTGGGAGGAATTTTAGCCTCACTTGTTGCAATTAGATGTGACGTATTATGTAACACTGCATGTACTCTTCTAGTCTCATGTACATAGGGAAAATGTGGGAGGAATTCTACCCAACTCGCTATAAACGGGCACGGGAGGTAAATCGAAGACATAAGTAGAAGTGAAGTTATAAGCAAATTTTGAGACATATGCATGATAATCATTGCATTACATTGATGTTAATAAAATAAGTATTAGTTCCAGGCCATTACAATGTTGAAATTTTTGAAACGAATTTTGAAGAAGTATGAAAGTCAAGTATAAGAGAATGTCTTAGGCTAAGTATTATGTGTGATATCTGGAATTTCTGTACAAGTGGCATTATAAGTAAGTTAAAATGTTGAGTATGTTCTAGGGCCCTAAAAATTGTGTTTCACTATTTAACTGTTGTTATATTATTTTAATGCTCTCTTATTGCATTTATATTTATATTGCAATTGATCCTTTTAATTTAAATATTGATATATGTGATGTGTTAGGATAGGAAGTGTCCTGAGCTAGTTATGCTAATTCAATTCTTTTAATATTTCAGGGAAAGGTAAAAGCCCTATTGAGTAGATCAAGTGTATAGGCAGGATTTTAGGTCTGGGTTAATAAGTTATTATTTTTGTAATGCAGCATTTAATTATTTGAAGTATAGAGTTCTATTATTTGGATTATTGTAATTATGTTTTGCTGGAATGAACTTTTGTTATATTGCTTTTATGATTTGAAATGTTAGTAGCTCTGGTTGTTATTATTGAATGGTTGAGTTAGATAATGATAGATTTAGGCAAAACAATCATTCCATTAGATCTTAGTGCGACACACGAGCAATTATTCGATCATGACGAATAAACAATGCCCCAATAGTGATGCTCGAGTGGATCTCCAAAATTCTTAAGAGCCTTTTAGAGTGAATGTCTAGTTAAAGATTGTTGACCTCAATTTTCTCTCAAATACTCTCGAGTATCCTCAATCGATTTATTTAGATCTCGTCGAGCCTAGGTAACCTAGGTCGATGCCGATTCGGGTCCAATCGAGTTGATTCAAACTTGACCTCATTAAAATTGACTTGGTAAAAATTTAATTGAACTTGAATCGACTCGAAATTGGGTTAAATTAAACTCGATCGAAATCTATTAAATCAGATCCACTCGTGTTAGTCGCGTCGGGTTTATTTTGATTCGAATTATCGACTCTTCAATTTTGTTTATTTGATCAAATCAAATCGAACCCAAGTTAAACTCGAGCCGGCCTGAATCCCCAAATTGACTCAGATTGGATCAAATTTTGGACTCGTGTTCAATATGATTCGGCCCATTTTAATTCTAGCTGAGCCTATTCGACTTTATTAAAATTTTGAATTCACTCCCTAAATCCAGAAATTGGCTCGACGGCCTTGATCTTCCTGAAATTTGAAATCCGTCGTTGCCAGATGTTTCAGCGGCGTGACCCCTCATCCTAGTATATGCATAGTTTTCTTTAGCAAAGGTGGAGGCGACACAGTGCTAATTTGATACTTAGAGAGGAGCAGAGTATCCTGAAGGCGACAGACCTCGGTTCAGTGGAGAGAAGGCGAAGCTTCCCATACAAGGCTCTGAATGGTCTCCTGTTGGGGCATGAGGTTGATTCAAGACTTAGAATTCCCTTGGCCGATTCCGGAGAGGTGATTTTTCTCCCTTCCCCTCACTCTCGCTCCCGTTTCTCCTCGGTTCGCAAGACACCCGATGCCAACCTCCGCTCCCTCTCTCCCTTGCTCTCTGGTTCGGGAGAAGAAAGCCGAGCTCCCCTCCCCAATCTTCTTCCTGATCGCGGATTCCGGGAGAAGCCGCAAGTCCCGAGCTCGTCGCCGCACCTAACGCCGCCCAGCTTCCCCTTCTACCTCCTATCTCCCGTTCGTTCCGCCTCAAGAAATCCCGTCGCTGATCCCGACTGTAGTTCCGGCAGACCTAGATTGCTCCTTTTCTTCCTCTACGCTACTTCATTCTGTCCACTTGATTCCCACCGTAACAGTCTCCCAACTACAGGTATATTATTTAATGACATTTTAATAGAATCATAAACTAGTTTCCCTACCAGAAATTGTTGTTTGCTGAAGTTATATCGGTGTTCACCGTACATTAGAGTCACTATCGCATGAAGAAATGTGTTCATATACTCCCTCATATGCATTCTGAATAGTTTTGCATGAGTAAAATATCCTGATGTAAAACATTTGATTGTGTCAGGATTTTGCATTACCTTGCATGGGGAATCGTTTCTGTGCTAGAGATATTATTTTCATTATAAGACTTTTCTCCTTTTTTTAAAAAAAAAAAAAAAAAAAACTTGCTTGTCTTATATTTCTTTCAAACCAATCATTACCTGTATGTTTGATTTAACCTTTTTTTTTTAAATGAAATTGCATATTAAGGTTTGTGATTGAATTGAGATTTTATAAGGCAAAGTTTGACAGCACTCTAGTATATGAACATAAATTAATCAAAGTGATTGTTATTTTCTGTAAAAAAAAAAATGGAAGAGGTCTCTATTTGATTTTCTGTCATATATATTTGAGGATGATAATACCTTGTATTTATTCCTTAAGACGAGCTGTTAAAAATCAGTTATTATTATTTCTTTCTCAAGATTAATGAATCAATTGTTTTTTTTTTTTTTTCAAAACGACTATAATGAGGTCATAAAATTTGATTTTGTCGTTGTTCTAATCCAATATTTCTTTTGTGAATTGTTATCAAAATTACTTAGAAAACACGTTTTTTTTGTAAGAGATGTTATTTCCAGATAATGATATAGGTCTTTATCAAATTAGAAAATTCATATCTAAGTTTTCCCGGTTGTATGCAGTGGCCTAGAAGCCAAGTTTTGGAGCAGAATTTCTCTATACCATTTAATTCATGTAAATCACCATTTATGGCTAGCAATTATTACATGTACCTGATCCAATGTCCATGTATTAATTTTTCTATATATATCATTTAGCATTTAGTGGAATTTGAGCCATGTTAAGATAGTCATGATGGCATTCATTATTTATTTATTTAAGATTATCATTATTACTTTAACACATCTCCTAAGCCTTAATATGAGTCTCGGGTGCATTGATTTGAATTCCCTTATTAAATCGTCTTGGTAATGAATTTGATAGCATTGTTTAGCAAATATTTTCATGTTAAGCTTGGATTGTTTGTGGATACCTTTCAGTTTTATAGTTAATGGGTTCTCTTTGTGATGCCTTTGCTAAAAAAAGGGGAGACTATTCCTTTAATAGATTGATTGTTTAGAAGAGGTATGATATTCCTATTATTTTTCTATCATAAACCGTGATGAAGTTTTGCTTAGAGTGAAATATTGATCATCTGTATACCTTTCATATAGAAGAGAACTTTAGATACTTAGTGAATCATGATTGATGAAAATTGATGTATATTAGTGTCTTTCGTCTTATGCATATGGACTCTCTTCTTATGATTTTGAAAAAAATAGGTTAGTGTTTGAGCTCTTGACAAGCTTTGGTCGTGTATTTGATATTAAAAGTAAGACTTATGAACATCGTCATTTTTTTTTTATGCATCATGTTCCCATTCTTTTAAGAGCATATGGTTCAAATACAAAAAATGTTTGCTTTATGTTGAAAGTTTCATAGGTTGCCTCATGTTAGAAAAGGCTTTGATTTGCTTTTTGTTAAAAAGATTTATAATTGGTTTTAGATCTATTTTACATTGGAAAATTTTATTATAAGTTTTTGCGAATATTTTATTATAATGAAAAGCTTGGCTAGTTGTTTTGCATCGAGAAGCTTTATCGAAAGTTTTTGCGAATGTTTTATGATAAGGGCTCTACAATGAGGGGTTTTTTTTATAAAACCTTCTCGTTGGAAAGCTTTAGTTTGTTTTCTACCCCATGCCAAATGAAAGAAGAGGCACTTGATTGTGGGTCTTTTTGTAGAGTTTTGGGTCGAAAACGAAAAGAAGGATTTTTGGTAGATAATTTGTGTAAGGTTTTGTGTGGCATTTAATTTAGAGATTTTCATGGAGAATTTTGAGGCTTATAATTTAGTGATTTGATTAGTGTAATAAAGTCCCTTAGTAGTTTTTCTTAGAGCAAGCTGATGGTTAGTGCATGAATTGATTTCTTATTGAATCACATTAGTTTCTAAAGAATGAAATTTGGGGTTTGAGACTTTAGGGAGCTTTAAGTTGGAAGGTCTTTAGTATTTTTTTTGTAGTTTCTTTGATCGATCCTTGCTCATTTGGATTTCCTCCATTTTGTGTTAGCCTTTAAAGATGAAAAGAATGTTTGGATGAATATAAAACCAAAGAGAATTTGTTTCCCCTAGTTATTGTAGGCTTTGTTTAAAGTGTGTGGTAGGTAGAGGTCCCAAATATATCAAGTGCCTCATTTGGATCGTGGGGACATTAAAGGGCATTGTTGATGTTGCTTTAGGGTACACTTGACTTCACAGAAGTGTGCCCGATAACAACAATGCCTACATCCCTTTTATTTCTGATTTTTATTCTTTTTCTTTCTACTGCTTTGCTATACATCCTTAAGTTTAGTGACACACGTACGAAAATCCTAAGGGTTAGAAAACAAAACCTCCTTTTATCCCTACAACTTTAGTGACACATAAGGACAAAAAATTATGGACCGAGTCTTAGATAACTTAGACTTAGGGTGCATGCTCCCTGTAGGGTAGAGACATCAAAACTAAACTTAGCGACACGTCTTCCTAGGTTTAGCCTTTTCTCTCTTTAATCCGGTAATAATCAACCAATCATTTATAACTTAACTCTTAAAATGTATTGATAAAATATTTAATTCTTAATCAAATTATAATTAACATTTGTAATCATTAAACTGTAAGCTTAAAACATACACCTAAAATCAAATATAACTAATCTAATAATAAACACTTAACCTATCTAAATTTTAAAAGCTGTAGATCTAATTAGGAGATTAAATATAAACTAAAATCTCTTAAGATAAAAGACCTCTAAAGATCAAACCCTAGATAAATCATATAAAATCAATCAACAAACCCTTTAATACATAACAACCACTCCAAAGATGAAGTTTATTGGATGGACTACTCCGGGCTGCGGGGCTAAGTGTCCTAAGGAGGCCTGGTTCCTCGAGCCTGGTGGCACAACGCCACGAATGAATTTAATGGAGTGTTAAAACCTAAAATTAATTTCTTAATTGATTTAAGTCAAACCTTAATTGATAATAAATTACCCAATCTACCTTTTTCTTTTAATTTACAACCAACAAAATAATCAATCAAATCATAAAATACAATCTCTAAAACCAATCTTAAAGTATTAAGATTTAAACTTCAATTAAAATCTCCCTTTTGGCCCCTCAACAAATCAAATGCAAGCAAGTTCAACTAAATCATCCTACATAGGACCTATCCAAAACTACACAGCCTACACACACCTTAGACCCGTTTGGTTAGGACACGACTTATAGTCATAGGTTAGGCTGATATTTTCTCTTGATGTTCAGTATTTACTACATGCATATATTATACAAATGCAATTCTTAAATTTCCTGTCAGTTATATTATTTTGTTTACCTGCATTTATTTTCTGAACGGCATCTACGCTCATTTGTGTATTCTTCTTTCATTTGTCTTGCGAGGTACATTGGGGTAATTTGCTAGCTTG
>NW_021319309.1:6535973-6621978 GCF_001605985.2 Dendrobium catenatum | reverse complement strand
AAAATTTCATACATCATTGATTTGGAGACTTCAATCAGCATAAATTGCATTAGTAACTAATTAAAATCAAGATTTAATTGCATTAGTTTTAGAAGCATTTTACCATTCATAAGTGTGGGATCTCTTAGGAAATTTCTCTAGTTGTCGATCCCAAATTTCAGTGTCTAAACTACCCTCCCATCTTTCATACAGACTGGACAGCATGGATTTTATACGATTAGGTGGTTTTAGCTGGCTTCCTTTGTCAGACAAGATATAAGTCCAGATTGCATTAGTTAGGTCGTAGGTGTTAATGTCGTATGTACGATATTACACCTCTTATAGATTTAGGATCTAAAGGTGAGTGGTACAGGTGTACCACTATACACCTTATTGGTGGGTAAGCTCTCCATCTTTTCAGAAGCTATAAACCCTACACATCTGCGTCACACAGATGACGCCACCTCCTTCCTTCTCTCGTGCATGTTTGAGTGCAGTGTCTTCTCACTTTTTCTCCAGTTTTCTCTTCCTCAGACCGTCCGAATGTTGACTGAACTTCATGTGATTGATTGAGCCAAATTGGGACATTCTTCCCTTTGATTAGGAAAGCCTAGAAACCCCTTTGCACTAAACCCATTAGAGAAGATAATCTAACATCCCTAATCGAGAGTTTTCCTAAGTCAAGACTTAGGATGTAATTAACTACGGGGGCTTGCGCCCGTAGGAAACCGATCCCCACAATCAAATAAACCCTATTCGATGCTGATGTATCGAATAGGAGAAATCTCGTGAACTTTTGAGTTATAGATATTATTATCCATCGAGGTTGGTAGGTGAAAGCCGCTATCCTCCATGTCTAATCGTATCTATAACTCCATCTGCTCTTCCATCGGCCTGCTTGTGTCGATTGTAAAGGTCTACGACCACTTTGTCCTACGGGATAGTGTGATCGTACCCTTTGCATTCGAACCACACGAGCGGAACCCTTTCGGAGACCCACAAAGATTTTTGAGAGTCCATAAATATAGAGAAATCTAGAATGCTCCAACAGACAATCCGTATTAATTATCTTGATTATAAATCATTTCTTTAGAATTTAGATTTGTTAATGACGTTAGAATATAATATTTTTAAGCTAATTTGATTCATCTTGTTGAGATGTTCAATTTGACTACAAGCATACAATATTTGGAGATTGTTTGATCATCATCATATTAATGTCATAGCATTTTCAATTATGTTAATGTTTGATGTAGACTCATTTGACCACTTTCGATATTGTTGGGTTCATTTGTTGAGAAATTCATTTTGACAATAAATTTGGATAGTCTTAAATACAGTTTTGAGAGTTTGCAATTCAAATATGCATCCAGATGCATGCCAGATCAAGGCAATTTTTTAGGTAATATCATGTCAAGATTGGAAGAGCTCATATCCCTTAACCTCATATTTTCTAGAAGACAGCTCCAAAGTATTAGCTTTCTTGCCTTAAACCCTATCTTAGTCTCATATTTTCTAGAAGACAGCTCTTGAATGGCATAACAAAACCAACATGACCAGAAAAGTTAACGACCTATTCACATGTAAATGGGAAGAATCTCATATGTAGCGCGAATCTGGCATATTTTTCTCATGAGCAAGCTCAAGTTTGATAACTTTTTAACATATACAAATTCAGAAGTCAATGGAGAATACTGTTTTTCTCCATTTACGGACTTATCACCAATTGTTGAGTAAATGAAATAAGTTTGAACTATACTTGTTTTTATGCAAATTAAGCACATCTTTCTTCACCAAAATTTAAAAAGGACAAATTTTCACTAACCATAACTCATCTGTTCAGCTCTATTTGAGCACAACCTGGTTGCTTCGAAATGTTGCAACCTATCATCCCAGTTCTTAAATGCTCAACTCCATGCCATCTGCCCGCTTCTGCATAAATGTTTGACATCAGAACATAGTCTGCATCATCTGGTTTTTCCAATTTCCCATTCTCTCTAAATGCACTCTCTGCCAATTCAACATTTCCATGTACCTTACAAGCAGCTATTACTGTTTTCCATAACACTGCGTTAGCCCTGAATGGCATATCTTTGATCAACTGACAGGCTTCTTCAAGCAGACCACGTCTACATAAAATATCAACCATGCAACCATAGTGCTTTATGTCAGGAATTATGTCATATTTCTTAGTCATTTTATGGAACAAAACTCTCCCTTCTTCTACCAATCCCTTGTGGCTACAAGCAAGCAAAGACCCAAGAAACGTTATCCGGTTGGGCTTAACGGCAGCCTCCTCAAGAGAAGAAAACAAATCCAAAACCTCTTCGGAGCGACCGTGAATGGCCAAAGCTACAATCATTGAATTCCAGCAAGTTATATGTTTCACATCCATTCTGTCAAACACCTCCTGAGCAAGTTTCAAGTTACCGCATTTGGCATACATGTCGAGCAAAGCATTTCCCACAAAACCTTCAATCTCAATTTCCTTTTCCATCAAATAAACGTGTATCTCCCTTCCCATTTCGAATGCACCTATCTCTGCACAAGCCCCAAGTACAGAAACAATCGTCAACTGAGTTGGTACTACCTCGGCTGCCACCATACTCCTAAAAACTTCCAGTGCACTATTATAATTCTTCACACGTACAAAACCTGCAATCAATGAGTTCCACGATACCGCATCTCTCACTGTCATTTCCTCAAAAACGCTTCTTGCTGCCTCAACATTCCCCAACCTAACATGCCTGGCTATAATACTATTCCACAAAGACACATTTTTCTCAGGCATTTGCTTGAGAAGCTGGTTAGCTGAATCCGATTCTCCAATCCGGTCATAAGCCACAAACATGGTATTCCACGAGATAGCATCCTTAAGAGGCATTTTATCGAACACCAATCGGGCATATTCAATCCACCCACACCGGGAATACATATAAATCAAAGCATTCTGCACAAAGCCGTCAGAGTCGAGGCCAAGATGAAGCGCTCTGCAATGGACTTCTGAGCCCTTTAGTGCAAAAGTTAGGGCAGGTCCATCAGCGAGCACTGCAACAGCGCGGCCAAGGGCCTTAAGGACGAAGGGGAAGGTGAAATTGTCAATGGGAACGCTTCCGGAGCGGCACATCGTGTTGTATATGAGGAGAGTTTCAGTTGGGAAAATGGAGGCGGAGTAGGCCCGGAGCATTACGTTGTGGGCGAAGGTGGATTCGAGTAGATAGGAAAAAGAATTGAAGATGGATCGGGCATAAGCGAGACTGCCCCAAGGGGAGAAGGAGGAAAGGGAAAGGAGCTTGAAGAGGAGAGAAGGCAGTCGAGCTGCGACGTTGGATTTGGCGAGGAATGCTTGGCTTTGCTTGAGCTCGCGCATAGACGAGGCATTCCGGAGGAGGAAGGCGACGCGCTCCTCGGAAGAGTGCATGACGAGCGTAATGAGCTGAAAGGGGTGCTAGGATATAAACAATTAATGATAGTATAATTTAACTAAAAAACGATGGTCTTGCTAGTCTAAGAGTGTGCTAGTGTTGATGTATGCTGGCGTAGCCAGAAAATGTATTTAAGGGGGTCTAAATTATTATTTTTTATTTTTCTTCAAATTTTTACATCTGGACTTGGGATCAAAATAGTCAATTTTAAAAATGATAAAACTTAAATAGTGAATTAATTTATTTTTTTTCTTCACAAAATGAATTCCAATCATCAAATCATTTGAATATTGCTAGAATGAATTCAATATATTAACAAAATACGTAATATTAAAAATCTCATTGCACAAAAACAAATCATAAAATCTCTTTAAGATCGAATCAATACATGATTAAGCTAATATAAACCTAGAAAAAAAAATATAAATGAATAGGAAATTAAATTGAGAGTGATTTAAATGGACGGTCGATCTTAAATTTCTTGATCGTGGATCGTTTATTGGTCATTTAAATGTCATAGCGATATCAGAATTCAACGATCTTGGGCTCGTTGGATTCATCTCGTCTAGCCGCTCAATTCGACTATAAGCATGTCATATTTGGAAACCTTTTGATAATCCAAATTATGGTTTAAACCTGCTAAATATGCTTTGAGTCTTTGATTTGGAGTCATTTGGGTTCGGATTGAGTCGAATTTGGTGTCGTTGTGTTCGCATTTTCGAGACGTTCAACTCGATTGTAAGTTAGCTGAAATCGGAGTTCATATGATCTCCGATTTAATTTTTCCCTTTGGCTGTATGACTTTGTTGCTGAAGGCTGTTTATGTTGGAGTCAACAACTCCACATCATATATATGGGCCTTGTTAATAAATGACGAGATATTAGTATTAGTGTTAATGCTATATATAATTTTGTTTATAATTAAGGCTTGATTTCGGTCGTCTTTCTTGTTGAAACTTGCAAAACAGATAACAAATTAAGGAAATGCAGAGGCGAAGGAAAACAGAATCAAAGCTTCAAAGTGTTTTATTAGAATGGAGATCACGTTACATAAGCTGTGTTTATATATTTAAGAATAATCTAATATTAAAGTTCTTATAAAGCCCTCGGGTAGTTATGCATTTATGCTCCAGGTGTAGTTATTGGTGGAGAGGTCGTGCAGCAGTTGTTACAGGTGTAGTGTTTGACAGAGTCGTCTGGAATGATTTGCTGTAGTGGGAATTGTCTGAGCTGTTTGTGTTAACATTTCTTAGGGCTTTTTAAAGCAATTTTTTAGTATAAAAATATTTTAAACTCAAAATTTTTGTATTAAAAAGTTATTTTATAAAACAGTAAGGAAAATATCTCCAACGATTCTTAAGCCGATTCTTAAGCGCTTAGAAACTAATATCAATAATATGCATCAATTTTTTTAGTGGTTGAAAGAATTGATGTTGGTGTTGATAGGGTAAATCAACTTTATTAACCATATAACATGCATCATAGTTGGTGTAAGAGACATATATTGACAGCCTTATTAGCGATGACAAGTGTCTATATATAATATGCTGGTGATGTGCATGTATATCAAATTATTGATGTCGATATGCAAGTTAACTTTTGCAAGAATGGACGTCAATATTATAGGCCATGATGTGTTGTGACCTTGTTGACATCAATGAGATCAACATAAGTTTTAACAGCATGCAACAAATTTGTTGGCAATGACATGTGTTAATGATTTTTGGCGAAGGATAATGACAGATGCGAAACAATAGTTTAGTGATGATAAACATGTAATGATTTTTAGTAGGGGTGTCAAAACATAATCCGATTCGAAATCTGAACCGACTCAAAACCCGATCCGGATCTGGCCCAAAAACTTCAGGGTTCAGATCAACCAGCTTGCCATATGGGTCGAGTACGGGTTTGAGATTCAAACCCATTTTTAAAATTGGGTCAAATTCGAGTTGACCCGAAAACCCGAAGGTGATCCGAATATACTAGAATCTGCACTAGCGAGTCGTGACCATCTGCAATCCGTAGATGGCCACACTCGCAACTGTGTAGGGTTTGCACACCCTCCTGCCTCCCGCATTTGCGTCTGCACCTAGACTCACATAGGCACCACGCTTGTGCCTACGCTCTTGTTAGCACCCGAACCCGCACCAGCTCTTGTGACAGGACTCGCCCAGGGACCCCATCCTCCCACACTTGCGTCTGCACCTAGACTCGCGTAGGCATCTTGTTTGTGTACGCTCTTGTTCAAATCCGGACCTGCGCCAGTGTATTCCAAGTTAGCGGGTCGAGTTGAGTCAAATCAGTAACCCGGTGGATTTGGTCTGGGTTAGAAATTTTGATCTGTTAGCAAAATCGGGTCGGGTTCGAGTCAGTTTAATTTGACTAGTGTCAATTCCAAGTTCGACATGAACCTGACCTGAATACCCATTTTGATACCCCAAAATTTTAATTAACATCAGGTCATTAAAAGTCGTACAAGTGGCTATTGTGCAGCGGTTCAGCCTACCCAACCTTTATGATTTAGAGCTTCAATAGGGATTATATGAGTTTAATTTCCTTTTAAAATAAGTTTTTATTTTAAATTATGTCACTTTTTATTTTTGTATATATTACCAACAAACTCAAAATTATTTTAATTAGATTCAAAATTATTTCAGAGCGGGTCATATAAAACTTTTGACTGGCTCGAAAAAGATTTTGAGCTGTACATTTAGCTTGAAACTCGACTCAAATACACTCGAGTTGGGTTTGATAATCAGATCACATCCATCAAAATCCGTACGGCCAATTCAAGTCGAAGCCCGCGTTGCTGCACAAAAGAAGCAAAACATTACATTCCAGTCGAAGCTCTATTAGAGTGGCCATGTTGGTGAACTAGCATCTAGAAGTGAAAGGCAGCTTTGAGTTTCTCCAATGCCACTCTGCTGCAGCCTCAACATCAAAGCGGCTTTTCAAGGGCAAATTATTGGGTCAGGTGACCGAACGCAGAGATAGGTCCGGATATTAATAAAATATTATTTTAAAATTAGCGCAACTAAAGCGCAACTAAAGCGCAGGTAAAGCGCAACTAAAGCGCAACTAAAGCGCAAGTCCAAAAAGCGCAACTAAAGCGCAAGTCAAAAAGCGCAACTAAAGCGCAAGGTGACGCGGCAAATTTTTATTGGATGTTCGAACTTATTTTTTGGCTCCGGTCACCTGACCCAATAATTTTCCCTTTTCAAGGGAGCATATGCCCTTAACATCCTCCCTAGCAAGCACAGCAACCCCTTAGTGCATCTCTAACGGAGAACTCCATTTTTCACGGCAAAAAACAACAAAACTCCAAAATGCCGTGGTGCTGCTCCAATCGAACGCCATTTTATGTGCTTTTGCGAAGGTAATGATCCTTCTCCTTTCGCGCGTTTTTTCGGTTGAGAGAGCAAAATAGCGTAGTTCTCCCGCAAGTATATGGCGGTAAATTTGGCGTTCGGCTGGAGCCATCGAACGATGCCATTCGCTCGTTTCGTGTTCGGTTGGAGATGCTCTTACTAGAGCTAATCAGGCCCTTCCTTCGCAAGATCACCACTGAAATTAAGTCTACACATACCGATGCCGACAGGAGAGGGTCGTGCTGAGCAAAAAGAGCGCAGGAGAACAACAAGCCCTTATAAACTAGTTCACATTAAGAAGCCTGCGAATCACGAAGCCATGGGCCTTGTGGGCTTCTTTACAGACATAACCAGCTTACTCAACATCGGCCATCTATGCATTTTCTCGTCGGCGCAATGGCAAGCCTTCTGCATGCTTGCAAGGATGCTTTGTTTTGGCCCCAAAACAAATTCACATTCAAAATTCTATTCTTTTTTACTTTATGAATCAACAAAGAGTAAAATGTGCGTGAAAGCTACTGTCATCTTTAATACAAGTCATGAGCAGAAAAAAAAAAAAAGAGTTTTAGTGTAGATTTATTTAGGGTGTATAAGAAATATTGATTTTACAGCCTTGATCAGCAAACCTTAAGCATCAAATTAAAGTTCCATATCATGTAAAGATATATGATGTTGGCTAACAATCTTTAGGATGATACTCTTCTTTTCTATCTAAAGTAGCATACAAGCATATGTGTTGATGAAGCATTGCTATTTTTAATATTATGATTTTTTTTAATGATATAAGCATTAAATCGTAATATGTGATTTGCATTTGTGACTCAAATAAATAACTTTCTCAGCTAATTGATATGCCATAGATATTTTCTTGAATATTTTGATCTTTCTATCAGGGGTAGATTTAGCCTTAATTTTCAGGGGACAAACTTATAAGTAAAACTATAGATTTTTTTTCCATAAATATCCTTACAACCATAATTTGTTCCGAAAGTGTTGCCTCTCGACCCCTATTTGTTCATCATTGTCCGCTTCATAGATAGTCGAGGGTCCAAGAGAGTAGCACCCCTTGGAAGGGTTCGACCTGACAAGGATTATCTTTACTATTTCTCTTTGTATTTGGCTCATCGTTCACTAGAAATAACATCTCTACACATTGTGTTTAATTATGCTGGGGCAATTGCCTAAAGAGCATAATATTTTAAAACTTTTAGAGGGGCAATTGCCTAAAAATTCTTGTAATAGAGACTTAAAATACATGGATGGGGGCAAATTACATACATAATTATATAATAAAGAATTTTTTTTATTTTTTTAGGTGGATCCACCCATGCTTCCTACAAAAAAAAAAAAAGATAAATAATCATATCTTTTTCAACTGTAATGATGAGAGGATTCCTATACCTCCTATTATACTGTGGATTTATCAATTAGCTAGGCAAAGCCCCCTAATTTTTTTCCTTTCCAAAAATTTCACATAAAAAACTTTCAATCTCTTATAAGTTTTATCTTTACGTGTTGAATTTTTTATCTCTTTAGACTTCTATGTATTAACAATATCAGATTCAATTAAGATCTTAGTTTACTTGAATTCTTTTACCATTAAATATTGATAATGTTGGGTTGAAGATTTAGAGCCTCGAGATACATGAACAAATAATGACTAGAGGTATAAAATAAATAAATAAAAGAGATAATGACTAGAGTTGTGTTGTTGTCCTAGTTCTCTAGTAAAAGTAAGTTATGTGAGCAAAATCTATGATCCCTTTAAAATGTTGTAATTTGTATATCAAGTATCAAAAAAAAAAAAAAAAAAACTAAATCATTAATTTTGAAAACTGATATTTTTAATCTAAAAACAGTCAAATAGGTTGTTAGTACACTTTCATTTTCCTTTCACTTTCAATCATGATTCCATTATAAAATATTATATAATCTCATAAATCTTGATCAACAATAAAGCATATTTTCAATTTTCTTTACTTTAAACCCAACAAAAAGTACGGCTTCATTTGGGATGACTTCCTTTATTTAAACTTTTGTACTGAAAATTACTTTAAGAAGCAACAAGAAAGCTGTTCCAAACGGAGCCTAATATTAATAAAGGAGAAAAATTTAGGTCAAGATATTCAATTCAAATTAAATTACAATCATAACAAGTTTTGTATATGTTGATTTTTTTGTTTTTTTGTATATGTTGAATTTATTTCTAGATGAATGCAAAATATAAATAAAAAAATTAATTAATATTTATGTTATATTAATAAATTCTATGAACATAAAATCAATGCTGATAAAAGTAAAAATTATCTTGGCAACATATGTTAAAAACTTTTACTTATTTTTAACATGTTGCCAAGATAATTATTATTTTTATCAACCTCTTCAACTTTTACTTATTTTTAACATGTAGCCAAGGTAATTATTACTTTTATCAGCATTGATTTTATATTCATAGAATTTATTAATATTAAGTTAATATTTTTAACAACATATTCTTAATATACAGTCATATCTTTTGATGAAATATGATTTTACTGAAAGTTGCAATCCACTTTTTATAAAAGATACTGTATCTAAGCGGTCATTTTTAATCACAAAACCTTACCTCATATTATCTGTAACTAAAAATTATAAATTTGCAATTAAAATTTTGTATAATTCTACATTAAAATAATTTGACAAAAAGACACTTAACCCATATTTTTCTTAAAAACTTAATAATTTGAATTTTTCTAATATATATATTTTTAGAATGGAATATAGGATTAGCGGAAGAATTTTTTTACTCTCAAGTCTCAACCAATGGAAAATTTATTATATCAAATTCAACTGAGCCCCATGAGCGATCCTAATTTTGTCTAACATTTAATTTAAAAAGCCGTCATACTTAAATTTTTTGTATTTTAAATCATATGGAATCCAACTGGCTCAAACTAATAGCCACCCTAACAAGTGGAAACAAAATCGCCTTATAATAATAATAATAATAAATAAATAATTATTCTTGGCTACTACACTTTTTAGCAATACCACCTAACCAACATAATGCTGTTGTTGTCAATTATCTAAAATAATGATTGCATTTTGTAGCTAACTACCCCATCTTTAGTAAACTATTATATTTTTAAAATATAAGTTTTTTAGTTACAAGCAACCAAAGACTCAAAGAGGATCCACCCATTATTATTTTGGTAAACAATCAAGCAATAGATACTCAAATAATCTAATAGCATGTAAAAACGTTTTAAATGGCGAGTGCGTCGGACCCATCTTCATGTCCGATATGATGGATGACTAATTTTTATATTACAAATCTCAATGATCATTACATTCAAATGTCAAATCAACTTTTTTTTAATTACAGAAAAGACCGCTGGAGAGGGGGCTACGTAGCCTTTGCAAAAATGTCTCTCAGACAATTCCAAAATTAGCCAAATGCCACTCAATAGGTTAGGCTTCTTTTGGCACATTCGGTCCATATTTGATTGCGTGCAATTAAGAAAAAAGATATGTTTAATACTATCATGGGATGGAAGGAGAGAGTTGGCGCGTGCAGAAGAAGATTTTGTGGTTTTCTTGATTTGGGCTAAGGCAAACCTGACCAAATATTGGGTTTATTTCTAAAATTCAGCCATGCTTGTTGATTAATTCCCGTAGGTAAAGGACTTGTAGTTGGCACGTCAACGTTGGCGGGACCCCAGGGGTTGATGGGTTGGCTCATGACAGGCTAATGCTAATGCTACACATAGCTCAATTCATATAGAATCTAAGAAAAATTGTGATGCATCAGCATATACTATTTTTATTTTAAGTAAGCTAGTTTCTGTAACTCATCCTGTTCTATATTAGTTGAAAATTTTGGCTATCGATTAAAAGAATTTGGGTTTGAAGTTTTCGTATATATTGTGTATAAATTTATCTTAATTAGTCCTAATGTGGCCAAAAAAAAGTTTGAGCGTTTAGTTTTTATTTTATGAAATATATATGAAAATAGAGAAAAATAAAAAATTGTGTTAAGTAGCAATCAAGTTATTGATGTAATAAATTTTCAACCAAAAAAGATATCTTAAATTATTTATTTATTTTTATATAAATTAGAAACATAAATGATATTCCGGCTCTATCAAGCTAGTTCATGTACTTGATATGACATGCATATCATTAAGAAATAACAGGTAGCTAGAAGATAGGCATCACTTGAGTAAATTTATATAAAATTCCTAATAAATTTTTTATGTAGTAAGTTTTTTTTTTTCACTATGAGGATTAATTAATAATTTTTTATGTAGTAAGTATTTTCACAATTCTTCATCAACATATTTTTTTGGACTTGTAAGTAGACCTAATTATCATTATCATTATAAACTACAAGTGATATAATTTATATGTTCTAAATTTGTTTTAGAGCAGTATTATCAATTTGGAATATTCTTAGAAGAGAACAAGAGAAGGAAGTTAGTATACTAGTTTTTAAGAAAATATAATTAATAATTTTATTGCAACCTTAGAAGTTCTCGCCATTCTAAACATGCATGTTACACATATAATTAATGACAGTTTTTTCATTGAAATTTTATTAAAATGTTACATTTGAATAATATTTAACATTAAATCTATATATTTTACATTAATAAAAGAAAACTAAAATTTAAAATTATTAAAATTAATAAAAACTGGCACTTTAATGGTAATGTTAAAAAAAAAGGAATATAATAACCTGAATTCAGACAATGACTAAACCAAAATTTTGAACAAGTAGCATCACTCAAAATTATAAGGAGAAAAATTTTGGTCCCCCATTTTTTTCAATATACATGTTATCATCATCATTTACTGTGTCAAAAAATAAATCTTGATGCGTAGATAAATGCAATTAGTTTCACTCCACAAAAACTTGCCACCCAACATAGTTCACTTCTCACGCCTCAAAACAAGTTTATATGATTTTAATTTTTTTAATTAAGATGAATTAAAAAGAGAGAAATTTTGGGACCAAAAATAAAATTTTTCAGGCCAAGTTGAGTCTTGTTGAGTCTTTTGATTCATCTTAACCAGAAAGAGAAGTGGAGTCTTGTTGAGTCCTTTGAAATTTGATTTCTAAAGAACATGGTTAGACCACTTAAGGCAACAAAAGCCGAATTTAGGAAAAAAAAAAAAGAGAGAGATTTTGTTGTGCATATTAATGAGATTTTTTATGCTCATGCTTGATTAATGACACTTATGTAAATGTGAGGACCAATGTTGATACAATAAAATTGATTATAAGATGCAACTAAATATAAATGTATAGATAGGTCCCATTTTCACTAGCTTTGTAATGATTCTTCTAGTCCAAGGAACTTTGTGCTAGTATCATATTGAGATTGAAACTTTTTACAAGTTCTAATGAGAAACTATTTGGCTAACAAACACTCAAAGGTTAGTTGAGGAGTTTATTTTTTCGTTGATATTCTCAATTAAAGAGCAATTTTGTGAGTTCAAAGAGAAGGTTCACCATTTTAATATTAAGGACTGAGTTTGAAGATGATCCCATTGTGGCTAGCTCATGTGGCATTGTGGCTCATTTTTCATTTGATGATAATTATGTTGTGTACTTTCATATAATAATCTTCATAATAATTTATTTTACTTTGATCATTTAATTGAAACCATGAAGATGAAGATTGTTTTTAGAGTTGACAAACGAAGCCTAAGTTAAAGCATATTCTTTTAATAACCATTATTTGACTAATTAATACTCTCACGAGTTAGCAAGTTCTCTGAAAAAGTAATCTCAATTGACGAGCAACTTCTTTCTAGAGCAACATCAATAACTTAATATTGACAAACAAATTAGAGCCTTTTTTTTTGCGACATATTCAAATCATTTCTCAATTAAAATCTTTGTGAATCTGAATCAATTTTGTAGTATGATTCAATTAACTTAATTCAAATAAATTAATGAATATTATGTATAAGCTTGCTAATAAATATAATACACCAAACTTAGGTATCCTTACGAAGTTAAAACTACAAGGAGTTTCAGAGGTCAAAAACTAGGAACAGAAAGACACCAAAATCACAAAAATAGAAAAATAAGAATAAGAACAGAACTTCGTTGGAGCCATAGAGACCCTTATGGGCTACACTAGTAGATAAGGGGAATGAGATAGAATAGGCAATAAATCATTCAAAGAGACTCCTTATGAGTAAATATTTTATTTATTTATGAATGGACCATCAGATCCCACGAGCACTTCACCTTTTTTATTGGGGAAAGCACTTCACTTGTGAGCACGGAAAGGTGGGTGGGCTCCAGTTAGTCCCACACATCCATCAAATTTCAATCGAAGCCCGCCGCCCATTTAGATTTTTATGAGTGCCAGCGGGCAAAAAATTGCCTTTATTCGCCGAATTTAATATTTTTTTTCTACTCGAATATTTATTATTGGGATTTTTAAATACATAATGCAAAAATATATATTTAACATCTAAATTTTTATATTTATTAATATGCCACCTAAAACTCCTCTTTTAATCAATTTTAACATTTTGTTTAAACCTTCCATCAAAAATCACCGTCGACGATTGTCTTCTCCGTCCACGACATCCTTTCATAGTGAATTCAAGTATTTTCAATAATTTTAAGTGTTATGTATGTAAAAATTCCTTAATTATTTTATTTTCTGCCCTGGGTTGATAAAAAAGAATCCAAGATTTTTTTTTTTTGAAATTAACAATGCCAAAAAATACATAATGGGACAAAACAAATCTGATTGGAAAATTGGTGGACTCAGAAAGCTTCTGCATACCCAAACATCATATTACAAATATGTAAACCGACAAGCTTTCCTTGGTTGCCATAGGGACCATCCAAAAGAAATGGAAGAAACATGAGACTGAGCTTCATCATCGTCCACTAGCTCAGATCAGTAAGCTTAGAATGATCAGGTAGTCGAGCGAACTTTGCATGCAACTACAAAAACTAAATCAATTAAACATCATTTAGCATTCATGTCATGTGTCATTATTATTCAACAAGTTTTATGCTTGCCGTCGACTACCTAATGAAATCCTCCAATTTTTTCATCCAAAACTTGGGACCTGATAATGACAGTGTTAATCATTTTTTTTTCCATTTAGCATTCCTCAAATATTATTTTTCTATTAAAAAGATAATTATTTTTTCTTTTTTATGTTGTGTCATTTTTTTTTTCTGTCTCTTTCAACTCTTGATTATTTGTAAATAGACATATTTATCTGAAGAAAAAAACCTAAATTTTTAATTTACATCATTATTTTGAATTTTATGGACCCCCCTCCCCAAAAAAAAGCATGTCGTATTCTTTTTAATTTTTAACTTTTGATATTGATTTGATAATGAAGTTTTTAATATAAACTATTGAATTCATGTAATTTCATATGATGTTTTTAATCACGAAATATTATAGTTTTCAAAATAACCTAAGTAAAAATTTACATCAAATCATCATCTTGTATGACCGTTTTCATTATAAAAGTTTTACACTCTTTTAAAAAGGCTTCTGTTACTCATATATTACAAATTTTTTTAATGAATAGTAAAATAATAAAAAATCATCTTTTAATTACATAAGTTTATAAATTTTTTTTTTTTTTAAGATTTTCTTTAGTATTTTCTGTGATAAAATTTTCTTCAAAAATATACTGAGAGCCATTAAATGCCCAGATTCCACAGCACATGATGAGTGATTTTGGAGGGGATCTCGGAGGATTTTTTATGTCCACCTTTGACTTCCAGCGGTAAGAGATGACAGGTCGACTTGGAGATCCACACGTGCGCCGAATCCAAGGCCTTAATGGCACGTGCGAATGGCCCCAAGAAAATCATTGTCCAGATTCGAAAACCAGGGGAAAAAACGCACACGTGTTTACCTTTACTTGCCGTCCGTCAATAAACAACAACCGCAAAGAGGCAGAGAAACGCGACAACCGAACCACCTCCAAATCTCTCTGTCTATTTTTCAAGGAACAAAAATTGGGTCCCGAAATTTTTATGATTCGAACGCAGACCTTATTCGACACTGGTAGGTGGATAAATATGATGCTAAGAGATAATTAAGCTTAGTTTCTGTTAGGTACACTATTATTTAAATATTAAATTATTAAAAAATATATATTCATTTAAATTTAAGGGCCATTTGATTTGATGACAAAATAAATACAAAATATTCCAAATATTTAGATTTTAAAAATGTTACCATTTGCCTTGAGAAAAAAAGTAAAAATATGAAAAATTCTAAATTTATTTTTTTTTTAATGTTTGATATGGTCAATAATTCAACGATATTGTTGAATTTAAAAATATAACACAAACTTGCTCCATTGTTTTCATTGCTCATTGTTAGCCATCTACCCTTTCGTCATTGCCCTCGCCGACAATCATCCATCGCCACCACTATCCACCACCCATAACATTGGTGGATAAAATATCGCTCACATTATCCTTTTCTTGTACTCCATCAATCATTCACTTTAATGTACGAAGTCCATCTCAAATTCCTTTCAATGAAAGTAAAAAAATGCTATATTTCAATAATAATATAATATAAAGGACTATTCTTGCTTTTGTTGAGTATTTCTAATGTGACTTAAAAATAATTGCTCATTTTCTTAAGTTTAAACTTATGATTAAAAATACATTCAATTCAATGCTTCCATCCAAATACTTCATATAGATATAAGTGGCAAATATGGTAATATTAATCTCAAGAATGTATCCATGACACAATCCAACATCATTCATCAAAGCAACTGCCCTCACACTTCTACCCTAACATTCCTATTCAATACATAACTTCTTTCATTGCTTCTAGCTCAATACTCTACTCGTGATAATCCACTTAATTGGTGGGCTACCATCCCCTATCACCTAAACATTGCACCCATCACTTCAAAATAAAGCACCCAACTACTCATATCTAAGATGCTTTGGCTATCTCTCTAGGGGTGTCAATATTTGTCACGACTCAAAAATCAGATTGAACTTGATCCAAAAAATTTGGATTAGAGTCAAACTTTTTCGAAATGGGCCAGGTTTGGATTCCCGGATTCAATCTGTTTAAAAAAATTGGTCGGTTTGGGTTGACTCGGAAACCCGAACTCAACCCAGGTTAACCCGTTTGGACTCACGCCTCCTCCCATTATCATGCGGGAAGTCTTGTCGTGTCACGTGAGTCACGTTGCATCGCATGTCTCTTCACGTGAGTCACATCCCGTTGACGACGCTGCCGTGCCGCTGCTGGCACTGCTCAGCACTTGAGCTTGCTGTTTGGTCTCAACGCCCGGAATCGTGCCGTGCCGTGCCACTGGTGGCGTTGGCCTCCCCGACATGCCGTTGCCGGAGTCATCGTCGTTGACTCACCAAGTTGTTGACGCGTCACCCCACCTGCACCGTCGCAAGGGGCCTCACGTCGCGTTGTTTGAATGAGAACGTGTCCGTCGCATGCTTCTTTACCTTCTACCAACATGCTAGACATACCTTCCTCCCTAGCAATGCCACCATCGCCAGGTCCAGTGCGTTCATTTACCCTATTCAAAACCATATATATAACCTAAAATATAGTATATCAAATTTCCTAACATATTAAACGTTCGTCATTCTATTTAACCTTCTCCTGACCTAACTATATGTAAATATACCTCCCATGACGAGGGAGGTGGGAGTGCTAGTTATACCTGCTTGTATCCCATGGCTTCTTCAACGGTAATTGAAGATTCCACTCTGAAGGAAATTTTTTTTTTTTCACAGTTCATGCAATTGCTACCATTTTTTCTGTGTTTCATACATCTTAAACTATTTTTATGTAAATAATAAAATTTCTTAATAAGTGGATCAGTGGATTCCATGTAGAATGTGTGGAAAAATGTTTATTCAGAGGTGAACAAAATATTTCTCCAAGAAATGCAGAATAACAATAAAAAAAACAGATTCAATGGTAGCTTTCTTACCCTAATCCAATTAGAAACTTTAGGCGGTTTCCTCTTTTACAGCTGAAGTCTTTAAATATTGTTTTAAAAAAAGAAATAGGAAAAGTAACTTTTTAAAAGTTGTTGAATTTTTTTTAATAATAAGAAAGTAATTGTCAGTAAAAAAATTTATAATGAGACAATGTTGGAATTTTAACTGTCTAATGCCCTCTATTTATGTCAGTATAAATCACACTAAGCCTACTAAAGGATTTAATGCAATGTAATAATTTCTTTTTATACATATATAAACATTAAAATTTCTAGTAATTTGATCTCTCGATTGGTGACCTTAAGTCCTTAACATTTCTAATCAATATGTATATATAATTCGATCCCTGATGAGATGGGAGGGATTTCCTTAACAACTCGATTTTTAATGCTTCAATTAAAATTAATTCTTGATTTGATATGTTACTCATCTTAATTTATTAGTTGGGAGTTTTGACTACTAAGAGGTCTTGAGTTTTAGGCTCTGTTTGGAACGGCTTTTTTACTATTTCTTGAAGCAGCTTGTTAGTACAAAAATGTTAATTTTTATACTAAAAGCTGCTTTAAAAAGCAATAAAGAAGTCGTTCCAAACGAACCCTTAATCTTTGCATATATGTTATATGTATGAATTTGTCTTAATTAATCTAAGACCTCATTTGATATGATTTCTTTATTTTTTATATTAAAAATTACTTTAACAAAAAATAAGAAATCAGTTCTAAGGGCATCTCCAACCGAACGCCAAACGAGCGTTTGGCGTCATTCCTTCGCTCCAGCCGAACGCCAAAAAATCCTCCATTTGCTTGCGGGTGAACAGTGCAACGCCAATATTGGCGTTGCACTGTTCACCCACGCCATTTTTCTCTGTCAACCGGAAAAATGCGGGAAAGGAGAATGGTCGTTACCTTGGCGCATAAGCAAAAAAATGGCGTTGGATTGGAGCAGCACCACGCCATTTTTACTTTTTGCGGTATTTTGGCATAAAAAATAGAGTTCTCGATTGGAGATGACCTAAACGGAACCTAAATGTCTCCGAGTGTTTGATTTGAGGAAAAAAAAAAAAGCCCAATCTTATTGTTATATTTTTTAATACATCTCCGTCAAATTCTGTGCGGGGCTATGTACCTACGAAATACAATGGACTATATGACTTTATAGATTTATCATTGAGGATCATGTAGATGAGTGGATGGAAGATTCCATAGATAAATGGCATTTGAATTGCTTTGCAAGAGCATCAGCTGTAGGACTTTGTTTTTTACCCTCTTTTTTTTTTCTGCTTTCATGCTTAGAAAGCAATATAATTTGTTACATTGCTTAGAATATTTTTTAGAATGTTCTTATTTCTAGAAGGCTAAAATGAATCAACAGACAACATAATATTAAAAAATAAAACATTGATGATGAAAAAAAAGTATATATATTGAATATTTTGAGCATCTCTTGCTTCTTGAATAGGATTAAAAACTTAAAAGAACTTTGAGACTTGAAGAATCTCAGAGCTCCACTCTAGTTCAATCGCTAGCCAAGTCGTGCCACCATGCTATCATTATCGGACCTCTGCCTAACCACCTTCTGGTAGTCACCGTTGGGCCTTTATCCAACATACGTCTTTGACCAACTACAATCCCTCTGACCACAATCACCCATCGACCATGGTCCCTCTGACCTTCATTTCCTAGAGGAACTAATTTGGAAGAGGCAACTTAAAAGTCATTAGGTTAATTTGAAAAAGGCATACTCATGAAATTAAGCAAAACTAAGTACAATATTCGAGTGTATTCAGTTGTTTTATGTTTAGCTTAACAGGATTCTTAATTGTTCATGTTAGGTTAAGTTTATGGGTTTATTTAGGTTTAGACTGTGTAAATCTCTTAAGTAGTTAGCCATGAGTTTCTCCTAGGAATTAAAATGCATGTGAGTAGGCTAGCTTGTTTTTTGTTGTTGTTCTTGATGGCTAGATTTATTTTAATAGGTTATAGTAGGATATTAAGCTAGGGTTGAGCCTTATTAAGTCCTTGGGTGATAAACTAGACTTATTAAATAGTCTAAGCCTATCGTAAGGTCTAATGTATCATAATATGACTTGAGATAGCAAAGTCTCTAGTAAAACAAAGGTCTAATACCAGGTTAAATAACAAAACCTAGCAATAGTTAGGTTCAACAAAAATGAGATCAATATTTGCCAAAAGATAAAACATAAATAATATCCTTGTTAACATCACATAAACTTCTCAAATTCATCAAAATTCTTGTTGAAAATATTTTAATAATTTATAAACTATAAGTTATGAAATTAGTCTTCGATAATCCTTATTTATCTTAATCAAATAGTATCTTGTCCACTCCAATTTCAAAAAGTTAATTATCAAAATCAATAATGAATCACATACCAAAACAAAGAATGAACTATCCAAATTAATAATGGATAGTACACCATAATCTATATTCTTCTAAAACTTCATTATTTTATCACTCAAATCATAATCTTCATAACCACTATCATCATTATATTGTTATCTACAAGCACAAACTATACTGCCTACCCACATCTTGTTATCAAAACAGTATAAAATTATTTGATTTGCATATGCATTGTCATATGATGAGCTATAGCAACATCTACATGACTACACTTATCACTATTTTCCCCTATCTTAATATCTCATATCAAAATTTTGTACATTATATACCCTACAACATAAATATAATTTACAATCTTCACATAAATTTGTTGTAACACAACACAAAGAGCTTATGTGAAATGTATTATTTTATCCATAACTTAGCTTCTTATAAGATAATTTTGATTACAATATTGATTAGAATGGACTTAATTTTTTTAATATATTTTAAAATAAATTTAATTATCTTTGAAACATATCATAATTTTTTGCTTTAATTGGAATATCCTAGTACAAAAATTCCCAAGTAGTTGAAGTTGGCTAGTGTGCGGGAATGAAGTCAGTAGCGCTTCAGATGCCAAATTGAAGACATACAAAGCGAGAAAAGAAAATTGAAGATAATGTGATCAATTGTTTTTGTTATTAGTTTGAATCTTTCGTTTGATTAACTATTATTAAGTAATTATAATATAAATTATAATTAATTTTTGACATATTACACTCATCTCAAAAAAATCGAATGTTTATGAGGCCCAATTAATTTAGTTAAATTTTAATTTGGTAAATAACAAAATATTCACTCAGTCAAACATGAATCTCGATGCAATTTTTATGTAAAAAATTCTGAAATAAAATTCAGGTTCATATAAACTCCAATTTCTATAAATTTTTATAGCTTAGTTGAATGTCTTACAAAAATATCTTCACATGAGTCCAAATGAAGCACTTCAAGCATAATTGAGAACTTTGGAATGTTACGTTGTATTACTAAATAATCTCTAAATTGGCCATGTTTATAATCTAATCGAGCAACTTGACAATATAAATGCAACAAGCCAAATATCACTTAATTCAAATATCATAAATGCACCAAAATTGTGAAAGAATAGTTTGTAGTCAAGGGGGTCAATATAAGTCATATGATGAAGTTTTGATTTTTAGTTATACTTATGAAGAGTGATAATCTCAAAAATTATAAATAGACCCATCTATCTAAATGAAATGGGGCACAAGAGACGAAGCTTGGGTTTGACTTGAAATTGTTGAGAGATTAGATGTCAAATAACTATCATCTGACCACAACTGTTGGACCACCAGTCTCTGACAATAGACATTCAATCAATGTCAACAAACCACCACCATCAAATCATTGTCGTAGATTATTATCATCAAAACAATGCAACCAAACCATCATCATCATACCACAACTGTCAGATCACCATCATCTAATCTCAACTCTCCAATCACTAACTTTTTTTTCTTCCAATCACTAACTATGATCATTTGACAACCATCAACTTACTATAGTTTCCCAACCATTGTTTTCTAACTAGTATTCTAACCACCAACTCTTGACTATGATTCTCAAACCTTCATTGTCCGTCTATGGCCAGTAAATCTTTATTGTCCGACTACAATATCTTGGCCATCATCTCTCGATTATAATATTATGACAATCCCATATTACGACACTTCAATCACTATTTCCTGACTACAGTTCTCCAACCACATCACCCAACTATGGTTCCTGACCATGATCATATGACCAATGTCACCTATCTACGATCCTCTGACAACCTTCTCTCAACTATAATCACCAGTTGTGGTCACCTAATATTCATTGGAAAATTACAATCTTCTAACCACTATTGCTTAACTACTGTCTCCTCAGACAACCATTATTTGACTATAGTACTCAACCACCATCACTTGAATACAATCCTCCAATTACCATTGCTCGACTACAGTCTCTCGACCATCATCACTCAACTTTGATCTTCCGACCACCATTACTAATTATTGACCTTTGAATATAATCGCCTAACTAAAACCCTCTAATCATCATCACTTGAATCGGTCCTCCGACTACTATTATATGACTATGATCCTCTGACTACCATCACTAGAATCCTACAACCATTATCACCAAACTATAGTCCTCCAATCACCATTGGTCGACTATGGCCCTCACCACTATCTCTAAAATATAGTCTTCTAAGTTCTAACCATTATCGTCCTACTACGTTGAGGTCTGCCAACTTCATTGCTTACCGTCGCCATTAGCATTGGAGCACGCCATCACTTATAAGGTTGATGCATTTGGTCAACACCAATTCTAAGGCCCACTAACATCATTACATGATGTCGCCAATAACATTAACACATGTTATCACCTATAACGTTCTCATTGATGCAACGGCTGACTGGAAACGGTCCGAATTTTCTTTGACTTAATTTGTTGTAGGTTCCCGCCGGTAGCCTCTCTTTCTTCATTCGCACCCAGACAAGATCGCCCGGCTTGAACACTTTCCTTCTTCGGTGACAGTCAGCATCCAATTTGTATTTTTCATTGGAACTTTCAAGCTTCAAGCGGACCTTAGCCAACATATCCGAATATTCTTCCACCATTGTGGCAGCTGCTTTGCTTTTGCAATTTGGAATGGCTGCAATGTCTAAAACATTGTTCGGTAATTTAGTATAAACAATACTAAATGGACACATACCCGTTGAACGGTTCGGCATGGAGTTAAATGCGAATTCAGCTTGGCATAAAACATCATCCCACAACTTCGGTTGCTCTTGTACCAAGCACCGAAGTAAGTTTCCCAACGTTTTGTTCACCACCTCCGTCTGCCCGTCGGTTTGAGGATGGTACGAAGAGCTCATTTGCACCTGGGTCTTCAATCGTTTCCACAACTCCCACCAAAAGTGGCTTATGAATTTCACATCTCTATCGAATGTGAGGCTTCTAGGTACTCCGTGTAATCTCACAATCTCCCGGAAGAAAAGTTTGGCAATATTCAGAGCGTCAAAAGTTTTCTTACAGGCAATAAAGTGTGCCATCTTTGAAAACCTGTCTACAACAACCATGATCGAATCATTTCCTCTCTTAGTGCGAGGCAGCCCGAGTATGAAATCTAGGCTAAGGTCTTCCCAAATAGATTCGGGCACCGGCAAGGGTTGATACAATCCTGTGTTCTGTCCGCCGCCTTTGTAAGTTTGACAAATTGAACATCGTTCAACAAATTTGCTAACATCCCGTCTTAAATGAGGCCAAAAGAATTTGCTCTGTAGTTGTGCCAATATCTTATCTCTTCCCGCATGAGCGGCCAACCCGCCCCCGTGTACTTCCTGAATAATCCGCTGCCGCCATGATGAATCCGGAATGCATAGGAGATTGCCTTTGAACAGAAATACATGCCTTAAGGAAAAGTCATCAATTGATTCCCTGTCAATGCATTGGAGCCAAACCTTGCCAAAATCTTTGTCTTCTTTGTACAACTCCTGTAATAATTCCAAACCCGTGAACTCTGTTTGTAACTGTGTGAGGAGAGCAGATCGCCGGCTTAAAGCATCCGCCACTCGGTTTTGAGCACCGCTTTTGTGCTTCAACACAAATGTAAACTTTTGTAGAAATAAGATCCACCTCGCATGCATGCGGTTGATGTTTTTTTGAGTATTAATATATTGTAGAGCCTTATGGTCACTACATAGAACAAAATCTTGGTGTAGCAAATAGTGTTCCCATTGTCTTAACGCCCTCACCACGGCGTATAATTCTTGCTCATACACCGACCACCTCTGCCGAGATGGACATAACTTCTCGCTAAAGAACTCAATGGGTCGGCCATCTTGAGTCAAGACAGCCCCGATTCCCACCGTCGATGCATCAGTTTCTACAGAAAATGGTTTGTCAAAATCCGGTAATGCCAACACCGGAGCAGAGGACAAGGCTTACTTGATTGCAGCAAAGCTGGCTTGGTGTTCCTCTTCCCATTTGAATTGCTTTTGTTTCAAAAGGTCAGTTAATGGAGCTAATATAATGCTAAAGCCCTTGATAAATTTTCTGTAGAAGTTTGCCAGGCCGTGAAAGCTCCGGATATCCGTGAACGATTTTGGAGTAGGCCAATCCACAATGGCTTCAATTTTCCTTAGGTCGGCACTGACGCCATCGGCAGCAATTCTGAATCCGAGAAATGATACAACATCAGTGGCAAACTCGCACTTTGCCAAATTCAAATAAAGCTTGTTTAGCCTGAAGACTTCAAATATTTGTTTCAAGTGTTGAAGATGTTCTTCTAAACTGCCGCTGAACACCAACACATCATCGAAATAAGCGACGCAGCTTTTGTTTAAAAAGGGCTTGAAAACTTCGTTCATCAACCTCATGAATGTCGCCGGTGCGTTGCATAAACCAAATGGCATTACACGCCATTCGTATAATCCTTCCCTCGTCTTGAATGCTGTCTTCCATTCGTCTCCGGGATTGATTCGAATTTGATGATACCCACTTCGGAGATCTAATTTGGTGAAGATTTTTGATCCTGCTAGTTTTTCTAGCATTTCCTCTATCCTTGGCATTGGGAATCTAAACTTGACGGTGATTTTGTTAACTGCTCTGCTGTCCACGCACATCCTCCAACTCCCATCTTTCTTGGGTACGAGCAATGCAGGCACCGCACACGGGCTCAGGCTATACTGAATAAGCTGTTTCTCGAGCAGTTCATCTACCAATTGCTGAAGAATCCTTTGTTCCGTCGGACATAATCTGTAATGCGGCAAGTTGGGTATTGTTGAGCCAGGGATCAAATCAATACGATGCTGAATGTTCCTTAGGGGCGGTAGCTCGACTGGTAAATTGGTTGGTCAAATGTCTGCATATTGCTCAATTAGAACTTTGATAGGTTCTGGGATGTCACCGTGACCAGCCTCTTCCGCTTTTTCCTTTACTATAAGAGCCAGGATCTGTGAAGAATTTCTCCAAGCGTGCAACAGCTGATTTCCTGACACAACACACATAGACGGCTTGCTGTTGAGGCCCACGGTCTCAGCCTCTCGATTAATGGGCAACATCCTCAGTGTCTTTCCCTTCCAATCGAAGGTATAAGTGTTCGCTCTACCATCGTGAATTGCACCAACGTCGAATTGCCATGGCCTACCGAGAATGATATGGCATACATCCATATCGATTACGTCGCAAACGACTTCACTATCATAATTCTTCCCAATTGAAAAATGGACCCGGCAGCTATCCGTGACGGCGATTTCTACACCCTTCTTAACCCAGCTAACTTTATACGGGTTAGCATTCGGAGTTGTTTTAAGTTGTAGAGCTTGCACTGCCACTTTGGAAATTACATTTTCCGTACACCCGCTGTCCACCAATAGGCTTCAAACCTTCCCGTTGATTGTACATTTAGTTTTAAATAAAATATTTCGCTGCGATCTATCAGCTAGTCTTGGTGCCAAAAGTAACTTTTGCATCACACAAACGAGAGGTTCACCCTCATCTCCGCCCACATCTTCGTGTGAGTTTTCCATTTCTTCCTCGCCTTCGTCTAACGCCGTGTCTTCTTCCGCTTCAATGGTGTGAAGCTGAGGTCGTGTTGGGCATTCGTTGGATTTATGCCCTTGCTGGAAACACCTGAAACATTTGATAGTCATAGGTTTAGAGTAGGGATTTTCTTTGGACTGACCTTTGATCTTAGTTGTGGATTTCATCTCCAAATTCCTGCTGCCAGCACCCACTGGTAACTGATTTCCCCCAGAGGTGTTCTGGAAACGAGCAGTTGGAATAACATTTGTGGATCTATTGCTTTCAACCGTTTGTTCCATGACCCGTTTTCCCTGACTGCTCCTGCCCTGTCTTGCCAATTGCATCTCCTCTTTTAAAGCATAGTTTACCGCTTGGGATAGTGACCAAACAGTGCTTAATTCCAGTTTGTCCTGAATTGCTTCCTTCAATCCTTCCACATATCTTGCAACCAGTTGATTTGTGGACTCATTCAGGTTATTCCTTGCACTTAGACGATAAAATTCTTCTGTGTACTCATTGACTGATCGGCTCCCCTGCGAGCAATGTTGATATTGCATATATAACAGTTGTTCGTAATCTGTAGGTAAAAAGTGTCCTCGTAGCAATTGCTTCATCCTCCACCAACTCCGTATAGGTCCCTTTCCTTCTCGTCTCCTTGACTGCAATAGTTGCAACCACCACGCACTGGCTCCCGATTTCAGTCGACATGCTACATACTTCACTTGCTTTGCCGGTTCGACATCCATGTATTCAAAAAAAGTCTCCACAGCCCGCTCCCAGTCCAGATAGTCCTCGATGTGTAATTTTCCATCGAAGAACGATATATCCATTTTAACGCGAAACTCACCGTGATTTCGCTCAGTTCCTCTTGTGCGCCTGCGGTGCTGATACCCAGTTTCCTCCTCTGAGTCGGATAACTCCAGCTCCCTGAGTAGTTCCGCTTCCTCGTCAGAATCCGATACCTCCTGTCTCGGCAAATCCCGATTCGCCGTTCTTCCTACGTTCATTCCGCGTCGAACCATAGGAGGGTAGTTCGGCGTTGTCATCCGCACTGCTTTGCGTTCCAGTCGTGCGAGGATCGCTCTCAGATCCCGTCGCATCTCCAACTGGAACTGTTGAGCTTCGGTCGCAACCTCCTCCATTCGCTGCGCTAACTTCCGATGCTCTGCCCACAGGGCTTCAAGGCTTTGATCTTCACCGGGAGCCACCCGTCTACTGCTCTCAGCCATCTGGCTTTGATACCAAACCTGATGTAGGGTAATCTGCACAGATTAAAAACTGGGAAACAGAGGAAATGACAAAACAATGGAACAGGGATATAGAACTTCTATAACCTTTGTATATCTCAAAAACTGCCTTTCCCGATCTCCTATGGAGTATATATTTCTCCATCTAAGTATACTATAAGCAGCTAAGAAACTAAAAAGCTTACTGTAAAGATAACGGTCTAAAAGTAGGAAAATAGAGCAAACAGAAAGGTAATGGTGGAACGTTTCCTGGCCAACGACCCATGTGCCCGATACGTTGTCCATGCAGAGAACGCCCACAAAGATGCTCCGCATCAATCATTACATGATGTCGCCAATAACATTAACACATGTTATCACCTATAATGTTGATACACACCATCGTCACAAGGCTGTTGCTCACTGACTTCATTAAAAAGCAACATCAATGTACACCAACACATATAAATCCAATGCATATTATTATCATAACGGTTGACACTCACTGACTTTGTTGCTCATCTCCTCAAAGACGAAAGATTGAACTAATAATAAATGATATCATGAAGATAGCTCTCATGCCACAAGTAGTTCTCAACTTTCACTACAAAATCTTTGTTATACATTTAAGTCTATTATATAGTGTTAACAGGTTCTCATTTTATGAAGAAGAGCATCATTTCCAATCAAAGATAAACACTAATTAAATTATTTTAATTAATCTAAGCCCATAATTTATCTCATTTGGGATTTTTCATATAAAATTTCTAGTTACTATCACAACTATATTTTTAATCTTTGTGTGCGTTAATTTTTTGTTAAAAATTAATATATTAAATAGATATTTATATCATAAATATTTTGAACTTGCAATGAATAAAAATTTTCTTAAAGTAAGACCTCTTCCGGGCACAGATATTTGAAGCTTGGGTTTGACTTGAAATTGTTGAGAGATTAGATGTCAAATAACTATCATCTGACCACAATTGTTGGACCACCAGTCTCTGACAATAGACATTCGATCAATGTCAACAAACCACCACCATCAAATCATTATCGTCGATTATTATCATAAAAACAGTGCAACCAAACTATCATCATCATACCACAACTGTCAGATCACCATCATCTAATCTCAACTCTTCAATCACTAACTATGATCATTTGACAACCATCAACTTACTATAGTTTCCCGACCATTGTTGTCTAACTAGTATTCCAACCACCAACTCTTGACTATGATTCTCAAACCTTCATTGTTCGTCTATGGCCAGTAAATCTTTATTGTCCGACTACAATACCTTGGCCATCATCTCTCGATTATAATATTATGACAATCCCATATTACGACACTTCAACCACTATTTCCTGACTACAATTCTCCAACCACATCACCCAACTATGGTTCTTGACCATGATCATATGACTAATGCCGCCTATCTACGATCCTCTAACAACCTTCTCTCAACTATAATCACCGATTTTTGTCACCTAATATTCATTGGATAATTACAATCCTCTAACCACTATTGCCTAACTACTTTCTCCTCAGACAACCATTACTTGACTTAGTACTCACCATCATCACTTGAATACAATCCTCCAGTTATCATTGCTCGACTACCGTCTCTCGACCATCATCACTCAACTTTGGTCTTCCGACCACCATTACTAATTATTGACCTTTGAATACAATCGTCTAACTAAAACCCTTTAATCATCATCACTTGATCATCGGTCCTCCGACTACTATTATGTGACTATGATCCTCTGACTACCATCACTATAATCCTACAACCATTGTCACCAAACTATAGTCCTCCAACCACCATTGATCGACTATGGCCCTCACCACTATCTCTAAAATATAGTCTTCTAAGTTCTAACCATTATCGTCCTACTACGTTGAGGTCTGCAAACTTCATTGCTTACCTCCGCCATTAGCATTGGAGCACGCCATCACTTATAAGGTTGATGCATTTGATCAACACCAATTCTAATGCCCACTAACATCATTACATGATGTCGCCAATAACATTAACACATGTTATCACCAACCTATAAGGTTGATACACACCATCGTCACAAGGCTGTTGCTCATTGACTTCATTAAAAAGCAACATCAATGTACACCAACACATATAAATCCAATGCATATTATTATCATAACGGTTGACACTCGCTGACTTTGTTGCTCATCTCCTCAAAGACGAAAGATTGAACTAATAATAAATGATATCATGAAGATAGCTCTCATGCCACAAGTAGTTCTCAACTTTCACTACAAAATCTTTGTTATACATTTAAGTCTATTATATAGTGTTAACAGGTTCTCATTTTATGAAGAAGAGCATCATTTCCAATCAAAGATAAACACTAATAAATTATTTTAATTAATCTAAGCCCATAATTTATCTCATTTGGGATTTTTCATATAAAATTTCTAGTTACTATCACAACTATATTTTTAATCTTTGTGTGCGTTAATTTTTTGTTAAAAATTAATATATTAAATAGATATTTATATCATAAATATTTTGAACTTGCAATGAATAAAAATTTTCTTAAAGTAAGACCTCTTCCGGGCACAGATATCTAATGCGAACTTCCCTGTATCCTCATTAACGCCTACAAGCTTCGCGCCACCAACGCCTTGAATGCTTTACAGCTTCCTTGTTCTATTCCCACGTCGTTTTCTTCCTCATCACCGATTAACTGCTTAGAGCTTGTACGCTAATTTACCTGCCTGAACGACAGAATGGTACGGAGTCTTGTGAATAAATAGTAATGTACCACGGGTTATTAGCATGCACCTGAGAATAACCTTTAAAGGGGTTTTTTTTGGGGAGGGGGGAGTAAACCCACTAAGCTCCGAAAGGGTGCTATGCGGAAAGGGTGCTATGCGGAGTGACTGATTTTTGGCTGACCTTAAAGAGGCATCCACCTCAGAAACATCCTGACCCACATTTTATTGGGCCTCACTTAAGAGACGCTGCCACTTGAGGGGAATCAAGCACAGATTAGGACTTAGAGGTTCCCAATCGTATTTGCCCACCAACCAAGCTAAGTAATGGTGGGTCTTTGTTATATTTTTACTCTATTTTGTTAAGCGAATTTAATCGTGATTATTAAATATTAATTGTTAATCTGCTCGAACTCTTTATTAAATTTATAGAATTATTAATATAAATGAAATTCATGTCATGTTTATTTAATAAATTTTATATTGTTTGTCAATTTTTTAATATAATCCTTTATTTTTCTCATCGAGGACTTAAGATCTGACAATAATAGCATTAGATTTGACATATATTAAAAAAAACAGGAGTATACCTAAAAAAAATAGTTAAAAAGGTATTAAAAATGTCTTTTTTTATTAAATATAAAAATGAATCTGATTCTTGATAAAAATTCATATCGCGAAGTGGGATAAGGACATAGCGTTATTGTTATTACTTATTAATATAAATTCAATTCAATTCCAAATTTTAATAATACAAATAAAAAAAATTATCAGGTAAATTAATTATTAGCACCGACAGACAATGAATTTTCCCCTACTACTGTTTTGGATCTACTGTATTTTTCCAGGCCTGATTTCGATCAGATGAGTGGTTGGAATTAAAGGACTGTGGATGTGCGTGGGGTCTCTCTTGGTTTCTCCTAGGAGGTAGAGATAAAAGCTAACTGACAAAATTCTGTAAATTTGGAAGAAGATATGAAATATTTTCATGTTATATATTTATATATTAGTTTTTGAAAAGAATAAGTTTTTGAAATATTTATATATAATCTTGGTTTCATGAATCTGATTTTTGAAATATATATTTATATATTAGTTGGAAATCAAAGATTTCAATCAAAAGATTAAGATAAGCTACATATACTTTTTCTTTTTGGATATTGATGTTTTTGTGATAATAAAACTATCACTTAAATCTCAAAATGCACTTACAATTCTATTTTTTTTTTTGTTTGAAACGAATAAATTATTAAAAACTTTAAAGTGATCGTTTTATATAAAACTTTGAGTAGCATTACCATAAAAAATAGTTAAATATTATTGTTATAAATATATTAAATTTTATTACTATGCACAAAATTGGCCTTTGCTCAAATGCTAGGCCCTTGGCCTCAAAGTCCAGCAATAGATCACAATAAAGAGAAATTATTTTGTGTAGAGTTCAGACGAGAAATACTGTTCGGTAGGGGTGTCAATTTTTGACATGACACGAAACACGACCCGAACCCGACCCGGAAAAATCCGGGTTCGGGTCAACCCAAACCCGAAACGGGTCGGGTTCGGGTTCATGAAATCAACCCGTTTTAAAAATCGGGTCGGGTTCGGGTTGACCCGCCAACCCGAAATTGACCCGAAAGTGACCCGAAAGTGACACGAAAACTCATTTTTGACCCGAAAACCCGAGATTGACCCGTTTTTGACCCGATTTTGACCCGAAAACCCGAGATTGACCCGATTTTTGACCCGAAAATTAGCAATTTTGGGTCAATTCCGGGTCATTCGTGTCGGGTCGGGTTGACCCGGACCCGAATCGGGTCGGGTTCGGGTCCAGAAACCTGACCCGTTTTTAAAAACGGGTCGGGTTCGGGTTGACCCGAACAGTGCCGGGTCAGTTTCGGGTTCGACCCGAACCCGACCCGTTGACCCGAATTGACACCCCTACTGTTCGGGCATGTGAGTGTACATACATTGTACACAGTTTGTGTACATAGATTTGATACATATTATGTATACTATATACATTGTGTATGTACACTCACAATCCGAATGATTCTTCCCTTTCGGATTCTGCACAAAATAATTTATCCACAATGAGACAGATGTCAATAAATGATTTGATTTAATAAATTGACATAAAGCCAATTTAAAAAATTCGAGTTCATGTAAATCAATATAATAAGCAAGTACAATTTGTGTCCAAAATTCCCACTTGTTTAATTATTTGGTTAGATTCGTGTGGAACTGCAAATTTGATAATGACCTAATTTTGACCAAATAATAACCAGTATAATTACATTTCACCTAAATTATTTTGCTTGTTGCTATGCTAATCTCACTTTTGATCAACTAACCAAAACTTCAAAGTTAATAAATTAATTAATTTTTTTAAAATTTAAAGTGGTTTATGAAGTTGGTTCAAGTCATCGAGGTTGTTGTCGGGTAAGACTTGGTTTACAATTTTGAGCCGTTCAAAAGCAAGTCGGGCTGATCAATTGTCTTTTGATTCAGACAATTTCATATTAAATTTGAATCCGACCCGTTAACTTATTTTGACATCTGTAATAATTTTTATAAATTTTATTAGATAAATGCTATATTTTTTAAGTCATTCAACTACCACTTTCCAAATTTTGCTCTTATTCTGGCAGCTATACCAAAATTTAATTGAGGTGATAGAGATATATGTTCAATATAAATTCTAGCTAGCAACAAACGAAGGACGATGAACATTGATTTTTGCATATGAGACTATTGACCGTACATTTTGGCATACTCCGTTTGATAAGGTTGTTGTAGAACATTTATTTAATCTAAGTCAATAATTTGTGATACATAAATGTATCAGGACCCTTTTTTTGGGGGGGAAATTTAGGGTCTACTGCACACTTCTTCTTGATTGATTTTTTTTTTTAATTTTCTTTGTTGATTCGAACCAGTATGTAAATTTTATTGAAAATTTTCCTTTTATGACGGACTAGAGAACTGTTGTTCTCGAGATAGGCTCATTAAATTATGTTTGATTTTAATTTTCAATATCCCTGTGAAAAGAAAAAAAGTAAGTAAAAATGTTTATTAGTGAGTATAATTAATATTCCATCATTTAATTTTTGGTATGTTATAATATACCCTATTTTAAAAATTTTCAGTCTAAAAAATAAATTTTTCTTTGTTGTTGTTGTGGACTGGAACATTCGCGGTGATAGACATATATGGAGTTTGGCGTCATAGCTTTGTATGAAGATCCAACACACAAACAATAAAGAAAAGGGATGCAAGAGTCATAAGAGAAATTTTTACATGAAAAATCGTAAAAATGAGAAAATTCATGAGGTATGGCCCAGTTAAAATGATTTCACTAGTATTTATAGTTGATTTTGAATGATGCCCTTCCGCGAGGGGAAGGCATTGGCTCAATGTATCATATAGAGCATATTACATAGTGTAGTTGGTGGAATCCAATGATAAGACAGCCATTCTCTGGTTGGTTGGATTGTATTTCGACAATAGATATCAGAGGAACTGTAGTTGACGGACGACAGTGGTCAGAGGGACTGTAGTCGGCATACGACAAATGTCGAACGGATCGCTGTCAATAGGTGACAGTGGTCGGAAGGATCGCTGTCGGCTAGCGACGGTGATCAGAGGAACCATAGTCGGCAGGACATGTAGGTTGGAGGGACTATAGTTCACAAGCGAAAGAGGTTAGAGAGACCGTAGTTGGCAGGTGATAGTGGTCAGAGTAATTATAATCGGTGGGCAATGTAGGTCAAAGGGACAGTAGTCGAGAGGCGACAACGATCCGAAGGATCTTAGTTGGCATGAGACGGTAATCAAAAGGATTGTAGTCGACGAGTGATGGTGGTTAGAGGAATCGTAGTCGGTAGACGACGATAGTCAAAAGGATCGTAGATGGCGAGCGATGATGGTCTGCAGCCGGGCTGTGGTCTGAGGATGGTCGAGAAAAAGTCTGATAGCAGTCGGCAGCCGGGTAGAAGTCCGACTGAGGTTGGTGACCAAGTGGTAGTCCAGTGATTGTCGGTAGCTAGGAAGTGGCCGCTAAAAATTTATGGAAGTTTTAGCACCAATAATTTCTGGCAATTGGGCTTTAGATTCCTGTGTATGAGCCTTACCTACCAACTATGCTAGTGTACCTATAATCAGAGAAATCATACGACTGCCTGAACCTTAGCTGCCTGACAAGAGCTCTAACCTTTGTTCATATTTGAATTTGATCGAGGTGGATCAGCCATCATAGAAACACTGAAAAAGACTGCATGAAACACATGTATATAAAAAATAAATAAAATGATCATCCAAAATTATTCAAAAGCATCTCACTTCTAAATATTAAATCCTATGGCTCTATTACGACTTGCTTCTCCAACCTTCTCTAATACAAAAAAAGCTTTTCATAAATCGACCCGATATCACACAAGTCATACTGTGCTCAATTATGGCAAGACTGACCACAATATTTAATTAGATAAGTGCTAAATAAAACTTCTAATTCATATACTACACATAGTCACTATTGAATGTAATATAAAGCAGAAAACTATTGAATCTCAATAATAATATTCATATATATATATATATATATATATATCCCACCTCAGTAGCCCGAAGGTCCCGACATAATAGAATCCCAATTCAGTTGCCTGCAAACCCGAAATAATAGAATCTCACCTCGGTCTCCCACTTGCGTCGACATAACAAAATCCCACCTTGATCTCCTGCTGACAGCGGAATAAAAGAATTCCAGCTCGGTCGCCCACTAACCCTGAGATAGCAAGATCACACTTTAGACGCCCTTTGGCGTCGGCATAATATTACATCACATCACATCCTCGCACATTTCTTTCAACATTATACACATTTTTTATGCTTTTTATTAAGTAAATCATAATTGGGTTCCATTCATAAATTACCAAAATGCCTTAACGCTAGGTAACAAAAATGTTACTGAGCAAAAATACATAAGTTTCAAACAAAATCAAATTACAAGAGATTATGTAAAACATCATTATAAGACTTTAATCATCATACAATTAAAGTCTTAAAATTATATTTTATATAATCTCTAGTAATTTATTTATATTTTGAAACTATGCATTTTTACTCGATAGAAATTTCTATTTCCTACCATTTTGAAAAAAGTGCCTAATTATGCTTAAATTACTACAATGTGATATGTGTATATATAGTTGAATTATGTGATATTGAATAGTTTTTATATTGAATGTTGGGAGATGAGGATTCTTTAGGATTTTGCTTGTGATCGAGAATCTGAATATAAAAAAAAAATCTGTTTATTACGAGTCATAAGGAATCAGAATTCTTCGAGATTTTATTTGGAAAAAGAAAAATTCCGTTGAGAGTCATAGGGGGTCAGAATCTTGTAAGATTCTATTTGGGACCAGAGAAATATATTATATAAACTATTCTATAATATGAATTTCAGTATAATTAACCGCTCAGTATTATTTGAATCTTTGGATAACTCCTATGCTCTTATTACGCTGCTTAGCACATTTATTTTTTATACAACATTTAACTTCATTTAAATATTTTAAAAATGTTTAATGAAAAATTAATTTTGAGATCATTGTTTGTGATCTGCCGAGCTGTTATAGTTCACTGTAATTTTGCATATTTTCAGGATCTGAAAAGAAAAAGAGCATGCGTATTAGTAATTTAGGATCTAATACGAGTCCATATAGGTTTTTTTTATTTCAATTTCCGTACAATCATTGCTAGCTTTGATTATATTTTACTCTGCTTTATATAATTTATAGTCATGTACTATAATGTAGTTCCTGTATATTCATTCTAATGAAATGAAAAAGATTTTATGAATGAATTTATTTCTAGTACTTCAGATATTTTAGTAGTTCTATAGTATGATGTTTGTTTAAGATATATATAGTTCTATAGTATGAGTTTATTTCTAGTTCCTGTATATTCAGAGCTTTCATATATATATATATATATACATGACAAACTATGTATATTGAATTCTAATAAGATTTGGGTATGCTTACCGAGTTGAAATGCTCATTTTATTGATATTTAACATTTCAAAGAAAGGAAAAGTCCCGGTAGTGAGCCACGTGTAACAAATCAATAAGGATTTTCCGTTAAGGTATTTTGTAATCCAACTTTTATATTTTAATGCATAAAATGCAAGTGTACTAGATTATTTGTAAATTGTTCTTTTGGAAATAAAATTTTGAACATGCTCTCGTTTTTTTTTTTTTAACATCAAGAAATTCAATATGAAAATCGAGAGAAATTATACAAATATCTTTCTCGCACTCTCTTTTTGCCTCGCTTCATTTCTTCACATTGTTTTTAGAACTAATAAGGAGTCACTTGTCAGACCTCGTTCCCTTACTGTTCCTCTCTGATTTGGATTTTCCTCTCAGGATCGTCCAGGACGATTTGAGATCGTCCAGGCCGATCGGCACAGTAGAAAATACCGTCCTGAAAATAGTTCTGGGAACCGTCCAGAACGATATTTTTGGTCTGATCGTCCTGGGACGATTTGGCGATCGGCCGGGCCGATCAGCTTAAGGATATAAGAAAATCAGCTCGTTTTGAGGAGAGATAAAATCATTTTATAAAAATCAGATATTTTGAGGAGAGAGAAAGAGAAAGGGAAAAAGAGGAAAGCTGGGTTTTGGAGGCCGCAGAGCGCTTTTCGTCCGACGCTGTTGTTGGGAAAAGTGTAGATCTCGTGGTAAGGACTCCGAATCCTATTTCTGTTTTCAAAGATATTGAGTTTTGACCGAGTTGTGATCTGTTTTGTGTTTTCGTAGTCGACTTTTGGACGTGATTCTGATTTGACACAACTTTCACCGCACAACTTTTAGTATGTTATAGATATGATTATTGTACACGATTTGACTATATTCTGCGACGATTTTACCGGTCGGAATTTTTTAAAGCAAAAAAAGAAGTACATGAAGTAATGTAGCAAAAGACAAGAAAGCAAAAGAAAATACAATGTGAAATCAATCTGAAGGGCTCAATAATCGGCCGAGGCTCCCAGCTTCCCCGAAGTCAAGCACAGACCATCCAATTTGGTGAAGATAAGCGCGAAGAAGCCAACCGACCAGCCAACCCAACCGAGACCAACACCAAAGGTTGCCACGAGCTATGACGACGAAGAAACGAGCCACAGCCACTTCATTGCCTGACAAAACTAACGGCCAACAGAAAAATAAAACGGAGCTCCAAAGATCCAACCAGAGAGACAAGAAGGCAACCAACTCGGGAGGAAAACTACCTACCCCATCTGGCCCTCCCACGAGAGGTGACAGAAACAACCGGTCTGTCACTCACCAATTTAAAATCATGTCCAGGATCAACACCTCCACAAGACTCCGAAGAAGAATCGGAATCGGATTAAAATTCTGACGTATAATGAAGCCAATCAAGATGTACCCTCACATCCACCCTAGAATTATCTACCACATGATACACTAAAGATTGGGGCTCGATTAAGTTCACTGGCACATCAACAAAGGAATTAGGAATAACCACAATACCTTCACCTTAATTAACACCACCTCCAACAGTAGCCTCAGAAGACTCCACACCACCGTTAGATAAAGGAGAAACAACATAATTCACACCGCAAAGAGCAACATTTAAATTCACACAACCATTCTTCACAGACAGAGGATCCCCTCCCCCCACCACAGCCGGGACAATCGGGGACAGAACTGGACCTAACGAACTTGAAGCCGCGGGAACATCAGCATTAACCAAGGCCAAATCACCCTTCGAATTAACAGGCAAAGATACAGGCAAAACCAAATTTGAAAAGATGACTTCCTCCTCACCAACACTAGCATGAGAAGGGAAAGTGGAGGGAGGGCACGTAGCATCCTCAGTAAAAAAATCCATGCCCCCAAGTCTAAAATAACAGCTTCCTTACACTCATTAAACAACCACAGACAACATTTTCCTTAACCGAAATAACAAGCGGGTCAGCCAAAGCCCCATAACCCACCTCACAAACAACTTCATCTAAAGCTGAATTAACCATAGAAATCAGGTCCTCCCCAACCGACCCCTCAGGAACAGCCATAGAAGAAACACCTAAAGCAAGACTCTTAACATTTCCAACCAGAGGGATAGTAGAATTAGACAGAGGAGCCAAATCACAATAACCACGAAGATGGCCCAACCATTTACAAGACACAAAAATCAGGAAAATTCTCAAATTATTTTTGGATTATTAGATGGCTTGAGAAATTTAGGATTAGGAATTAATTAATTTTTCTCTTAGATCTTAGGCCATCAAACAAGGTTTCATAACTACAAATGTTATATAAAACTTGCCAATGACTAACAACTAATGTTTGTTAGCCACCAATATTTGTGCTGGTACGTACTACCAATTGCTTGGTCTTATCTTCTACCGGGGGAGCAATTAAGCTACCTATTGTTCATTTGTTGGCTTCTAATGCTCTTTTTGATTGTCACTAAACACCTATCAAAAACCAATATCTAACACAGCAAATAACTAGGTTTTAACTCTCATGCTCCTGATAGCTTGACCTCCCCTTCTATATGATAACGATCAAATCAACCACCCTCTGTTCTCTAGCTTAATTATAACATTTGTCATTAATTATTATTTGAAATAGATCGCTCAATAATAACATTGGCACCTAAAATCTCCTCATAATACCACCAAATGAGACACCTTTCTTGTTCCTGATTAATGATTATAGAAAAAAAGAATGATGAAAAAAAGAAAAAAAAAAACACCTTTTTAATTGTTGCCTTTGTAGCTCTAGACTCAAAGTGGTAGAATTATTTTAACTATGTTAAACTATAATTTTTCTCACTTTTCATATAAAAAATAATGTGTCATTTATGTATTGCTCTCAATTTATCTATTTGAACATCTTTGAATAATCTTAAAATATTAAATTATTATTACAATTTTACAACCACAAAATTCTCAGCACACAAACCATAATATATATATTTTTTCTACTAATAACTTTTTGGTATTTAAAAGACCTAATATGAGCATATTTTATAACTATATTTAAAATAAAATGTGCAACTAAATAATTCTTCGCTAAATCGCTAAGAAATTTGTGCCTGTAGTGACCTTACTGTTTCTCTTTCACTTTTGCTCCTATCAGAAGTGTATCAGAAGTGTTCAGTTATCCTCTCGCTACTGACAGGTAGAAGAGCCATGAATGCTTCCTCTAAGAATTAGACTTGAGTTTTCAAAGGTTCTTCACAAAAATAAAAAACAATAAAAAAATCCATGGAAAAGGACCTGACCTTCACATTAATGAGAAAACAAAGAGAGTTAATGCGCTCAATAAAAGGTTCAGGTAGCTTGAGAAGCCATCCTCCTTTCACATGAGAAGAAACAAAAAGAGCCAACAACATTCATAACATCTTTGTACTACTGATTCAACATTATAAGAAACAAACAGAGCAGCGTCAGTTATAAATTTTACAAGCTAATGTCAGTGAGATGAAACCAGATTTGCTCGAACACCTTAATAATAACATCATGATATTCATTTGCATTCAACAAGAGGTAGCAGGCGAGCAGCTCTTCCAATTCCTTGGAGGTCCTTATGTTGTTCTCTCTGATCATTTCAACCATGGAGTCCCTAAAGTCCTTCTGAGGATTTGTTGATGACTTCACTACTGCGAAACTTTTTGAGGAGATCCCCTTCTGCTGCTTTGAAACGCTCTTTCGGCTCACTTGAACCTTCTTCGTTGCCACAACTCTTGGAGAGCTTGCGCGCATTCGAAGCCGGTGAATTCCTGTTGGCGATCTCCTCGCAATGCTATTGCTCTGTTTTTTCTCCTTGACTTTAGTCTGCTCAGCTTCTTTCTTCAGCGGTTTTGTCATAATTGGAGGGAGTTCTAATTGCAATTCAGGCAATTTAGAACAAGAAGAACTTAGCTTGTAGCTGCAGATTGCATCAATAAGAGCTTCCACATTGTCGTTTTCAGGAGGGATGGGTTGCTCTTCCCAGACTAGACGGCTGCGGCCTGAGGATATGGAGGAGGCGATGAGCGTTGAGGAGGGGCTATGGGGTTTTCTTCTGCTTCTCTTCTTGCACAACCTCGGTGATTCTTGTGGGAAGAGAGTGTCGGAGGCCCTGGGGTGCAGGGGTGAGACATGAGGCTTCTCTGCTTCTTCTCTGCTTGAGAAATAGTAGGAGGCTCTGCTGGGGAGCAAGGCGTCCTTTTGGGGCTTGGAGTTCTGCTGGATTTCGAATGAATTCTGATTATTTCTTGGATGGTGTCCTTTGCTCTTACTTTTTATTGTTTTGCTCATGTCTTTGAGCTTGTAGAACCAGGCATTCGGCACCATGTCAGAGAGTTTGAACCTATAATTACCCATCTGAAATAAGATTTAGTGACACAAAAGTAACTTTTTCTCCTACAGACTTGAACGGGGAAAGAGGGTGGTGGCTAAGCAGCTAAAGAAAGATTGCAACGAGGAAGACGAATCGTTAACCTCATAAGCTATATATTCAGAGTACAACAGACTAATAACATCACTTTAAAAAAAAGAGAAGCTAAGCCATACAAAAATTGGAAGCACGGAAGGATAAGCTACAAAGGAGAAGAAAAATTAGAAAAGGAAAGGCTTTCGGGATTACTGGCTGCTACTTGGTGGCTCAAGCTCAAGCTGTGGGGAGGGGTGGGATTGTGGGGGAGGCTGGTAGATAAATAGAAGAAAAACTCATCGTTGGGCCCGATCAGGAGAGGTGAGAAAGAGAAAGAAAGAAGGCTGGTCTTATTAGCTTAATGATTTTCGGACCCACCATGGGGCATCTAACTAACGCTAACCTGTAAATATTGATCAATAATTATGAGTTGCTTCGGTTGACCAAAGCTACGTGTAACTTTGGCCTTCTCCAAGACCGGGGTTCCTTTTTATAAATCAATTATCTTATACTATAATATATTATTTAAAAACACTATTTATGTCAAGACAAAATTTTGATATATTATATTTCTACTAAAATACTCCTTTTTTTTAATCATTTGTCTATTAAAAGCTAAAAAAGTTCTTCAGTCTTTACTTGATTTTTTTTACTCTTACGAACGCCGTCCAGAGACCAATCAGAATGCAGCACATCACCTCCGATCGGTGGTACCTCGGTACCGCGCTTGGTATCGTGCTCGGCACTGCTGACGTGACACATTTTGAATGGTCTCCGGATGATAAATTACGTTCGGCGTCCGCACAGAATAAATTTCCGGAATGAAGAGTACCTCACAATCCCAAATATTTTTTAATTGGATGATAATTCTTCCATCGGATGCCTCACAGCATTTTTACAGTATGTTTAATGTGCACTCACTCTGCGCATTAGAATATGACAGACTATGCGCTGTGTTAGCCAACAAGTAAGACAAGCACTGCTATTTCGCGTTTGGTTGCTCAGTTCTCTCTGATTTTAATAAGATACAATGGCGTGACTTAATAGAGTGGTTATCGCATGATTAGTATGAGGCCATGGCTTTTTGCGAGGACAGTGAGAAAGTTTTAGGTGAGAGCTTATATATTATACTTGTTCTAATCGTGCTGTCGAGGATAATTATATGACTAATTGTATTTTTTAACAAGCAATTAGCGGTAGAAGACAAATTAGAAGGCACCTCTCGTTTTGTTGGTTGTTTTGTCGAAAATTTTGCATCAATAATATGTGTTGGGTGAAATTAAATATTTTAGAGTTTTGGTCAAGAGTCTAGAAGTGATTAGTTTAATGAAGCAGCTTATTAGTCTCTTATATTTTAAGAGACATAAGTAGGGTAATCCGCTATATGTGTACACAGCCTACTGGATGTTTTTGGAGATAGCGAGGAAGTTCCATATACAGAATCATTTTGTACTTTAATAGGGATTCATGATGAAGGAATTTAATTCGCTGCTTCTTCGTTTTACTAATTTTTCCATGGAGATTATAAACAAAATAAGCGCAGTACCAGAAGTGGCCAAAATTATTCCTTTTTCAAACAAAAACGTGCATTAGTTTAAGCCATAAGATCGAAGGCAGGTTGATTTTTAAGATTTGGAATCCTCTCAATGTTGCAGAAGTTATTAGATGAGCTGGGCTAACAGTTCTTTAATGATTGTAGCTTGCAAAATTGATTGCTTGACCTCCGTGATTTGTTCTAGTGAATTGATCGTTGAAGATCGATTGATTTTGAGTAGTGGGATTGTTAGTGTGGATCTTGATATTTTAATGGATGAGGATTCTTTGGCGTTGTGTATTGGTAGAAATATCAGGGAAATATGTAAAATTGAGCAATTTGGGTCTTCATTTTTTGTGAAAACCCTCTTGAAGCAGAGAGCTAAAATATTATTGTATTTGAGGTCGAGGATTGGAACTGTGCTGATGGGTTGATTTTTACTCATGATGATTTTTTTCTTATGAAGCTGGATGTGTAGATAGTTCACACTTCTATACATAATTTTCACAATTTCATATCTCCAAATCCTTTTTCTTGTTTTTTAAAAAAAATCTAATGGATAAAATTGATATTGCTTGTTTATTTGACTATATTATTATCTAATTATGTCTCATAAAGATATATCATTGATAGTGATTGCATTTATCTGAAGTTCATGTTTCTCATGTTAAAAAGAAGCAAAAGTCAAAAAACAAAAAGGATTACTTTCAAAATAAGTTTGAATTGGGCAAGAAAATAACTTCTTAAAAGGATATTTAAGTTAATTCTCAAAATGAGTGATGTGGTATTGAGATTGATATTTATTTAATAAAATTTTAGCCTATTTAAAATGTTGACTCCAATATTTTATTTTCATATTGTTATTGTTTGACTCGGTCATCTTATATTAGAGTTTTATTTTCACATTGTTATTGTTTGACTCGGTCATCTTATATTAGAGTGTCATTCTTATCGATAATATTCATTTTACTTAAGAAAATATATGTATTGAACATATAAAAATGAGGAGTAATAAGATTAAAAATTGCTCATAAAGTAGTCATACACCACGTTTCTTCTAATAATTTATCTATCATGTGTATGAAATCAAGAATATATATCTGCATATATTTTTACAAGTTTTTAACGGATAGCTGATGAATCACGACAAAGAAACTCGCCCTCAAATGGGGGCCATCGGGAGAACACGCCAGCAATGAACAATGAGTGTAACTCACCTAAGACTCCCCTATAGCTCGCCTTGCACATAACAGATTGATGAAACCTCTCCAGATTTAGCAATTCGGCACCTTCTATGCTTCTAGACCATATCACAGCCTCTCTCTCTCTCTCTCTCTCTCTCTCTCTCTCTCTCTCTCTCTCTCTCTCTCTCTCTCTTCCAAGCAATTGTTCTCACCAAACTCAACTACATGACGGTACTTACCTACAGGACCCTCAATTTAACTCACAACAACCATCCAAGCCATAGCTCTCCCTTCCCTATATAACATATTACTCACCCTACTCTCCTCAGGGAGATCCCAAAGTTCCACATGTCGCCGGCCACACCAACCAATTCACCAACTGTTGGCCCCTTTTTTCATGATTTTCGTCTGCAGATTTGCCCTAGCACTCTCGCCCTCATCTGCTTAGCTTCATAAAGCTTGCCTAGATAAGACTTGCCTAAGCCTTTTGGTCTTGCCCTCCTTCAGTCAATCAGAGAGTGACACGTGTCTAGGAGAATGTATCACTCTATGGGAATTTTATCTAGCGGTGTACCTTTTGTGTGGCTTTTATGTTGCCCTTAAAGTCCCATAAATAAGGGGTTGATCTAATTAAAAGTCATTTTGAAACTTTTTTCAATTGATAGTGAATACTTGTATATATCCTCCCGGATCTAACAGAGTTAATAGGAGAGTAAATTTTCTGCTAGTTTTTTATATATCCTACATGAGCAATCATTAGTTTTGTAATTGTTTGATACAACTACATAGGAAGAAATTATAAGGCCCGATCCACTCAAAACAGCATCCAATATTTATAAGAGATCGGTACAACAGTAGTTATCCCCTTGAAAGGCCTTTGATATAATTTATCTATTAAATAATTGAATATTATAAAATTGATGGCATAAAATTGGTCCTCCCATGATTTTATTATGAATACATAAATGGTACAGTTTGATGCTTCGAATTGACAAAAGAATTCATAATGGATGATGCAGAAACATTATTAAGAAAATGTATAATTGATGAAATAGAAACTTGCTTGCTGGTTACTTTTACAATTATTATTATTTAGAATTCGTTTATAATTTTTTTTCATTGGGATTCTAAATAAAATAGGATAATAATTAACGAAAGTCCCTAGACTCCTAAAAAAATTTAAATTCTTAATATTGACGATTCCTTGATGTGTACGAATGGAATCCTCTCTAGTTCAGAAAAAAATATATATTATTTGTTAAATGTAGCAAATGAGTCTATTCTACGTTGGGATTGTGATCCCAAATAGAGCTGAGCCAAGTTCAAGTCAAATAAGCTCATCTCAGTAGGTCGAGTTCAAGGCTTCTAATGCAATTTAACTCATCAAATAGAACAATTATTACGTCCTCCGACCGGATGCAGAGGAACATCCGGTCGTAGGCAAAATCCCGCCTATACCGAGGTGTACCGAGTTTTTTGGAAAAACTCGGTACACCTCGGTATAAGCGGGATTTTGCCTACGACCGGATGTTCCTCTGCATCCTTACACCGGACCAAATAAAAGTTCCATCAAATATGGCTAAAAGGCTAAGCAAAGTCTAACAAGTCGTCAAGCTCCAATTGAATTCATCCAAGGTCTCAAAACTACTCATTAAAACTTACAAGTTTCATTGAAATTGACATATGATGTTGCAAGAGATTTTGACAACCTATCTTAGTTCGTCCATTCCAAAGCAATAACTTATTAAGCAATGTTATCCAATTTTATCAATAAATAATGAATCAGACCATTCAATAATTTGATTAAAGTTTTATTTGGGACGGTTTTTTTACTGCTGCTTAATACGACTTTTTAGTATAAAAATTAATTTTTTTTATAAAAAACCGCTTTAATAAGCAGTAAATAAGCAGTCCCAAATGAAGCCTAAGCTTTGTACTGTCGAACAAACTAGTAAAATCTCATTTCTCATTCTAGTTTTCGTTCCTCTATATTTCTTTCTACTTTTTTTTTTTTAATTATTACTTGACCACTATTATCAATAAAATTGTAGTGTTGTCTATGACAATAAAGATTGAAATTTACATCTTAACTTGAAGAAAATTTACTTTTAGTTTATTTTATAATTTCTCCATAAATAAAAAAGATAATTATAATATGCAATAAACTTATCCATGGCTTAATCTACCTTTGTAAAAATGTTAAATTAGTGTGCTTTTGTTAAGAATTATAGAACCAAGCATTGTAAATTTTAGTAGTGTAGTAATTATCAATTCATTATTAGTCTAAGTCATATGAGTAAGTGATAACAACTTAGGATTATCATTTTATCATATTTTTACAATTATGTGATGTTAGATTAAACTTAATATTCTCATATGTATGCCATATGATAGATTTAAAGCCATATGAGAGCTTCTCATATTAATCATAATTCAATTTGACGTAAGAGGAAACATGTATGGTAGTAAGTTTGTGTCTTACCTCTTTTGTTGTTGGTTGCTTCTGAGTCATCCAGATGGTTTTGGCATTTTGGGTTGGAGTGCTTGTTGATTGGAGGGCTTGTGGTTTTGGCTGGCTCGGATTTGTCTTTATGTTTTTGGCTGACTTGGATTTGGTTTTGGGGCTATGTGGATTGTTTGTACTAACCCTGTGTCATCTTGGTTGCTGGCAACCTTGGTGCTTCAATTCTGATTGGTGGTTATATTTTGCTAGTGGGATGATGCAGTTTAGTGTGGTGCTACTTTGGGTGATTTGCTGCATCCAATGAATGGCCTTCCTTGGCGGCTGGGTGGGTGCAGGATCTACTTTTCTAAGTCCGAATGACTTCATTGTTCTTTCTTTTTTTTGTGGCCTTTAATCTTTGCTCCTTTTTTTTTGGAGTTTGCTTTCCAAAGCATTGTATTTGCTGCTTGTCTTTTCTTGGCCGTTGTAATTTCCTTGGTATGAATGAAATTTGGTTTAAATAAAAAGAATTATGTAAAAAAAATAATGAGATATGTTAATCAATCAAATGCATAAAAATTTCTCAAAACCATTTATATAATGAGATCATGTGAGTATCCACTAACTAATCTTGCTCCATCAAAATTGAATATGCAAGACTTATCAAATAATAAATTACACAAATCATTTTGTCATAATCTAATCACTAACTATAATAACAGTTGTGAATCAAATGAAGGCCAGAATTTGTCCCAACACACCAATAATAGAACACTTTTTAATCTCAAGAGATTGATGGATAACCTCTCCGTATTTTCACGGCAACAAAACTTGAAATATTTTAAGTGAAACTAAAGTTAATGTTCAGTTTCGTAACAGTTACTGAAACAGGAATAATCGTATTAATTACCAGTCTAATTGGAGAGCATTGTAATCCTAATTTCGTAGGTCTCTACGCAATAAGAAGGGTCAGGACTCCTCATGCCGGCCTCAAACAATAAGCTACTGGAGCCACATAGTTCAGAGACATGACTAATCTATTTCTCGTTTTCTCTGCTTTTAAAGACACATAAGGAAGCATTAACTGTGTTGCATTATTCCAATCCTTGATTTTTTTTTCTCCGTTGGTTTAATTCCATGTAAGCGGTAGGCCTGGATTCTGCATTAACCTAAGCATAGCTAGGCTCTGGCCTGCTTCTCCTCTTAAATTAACTGCAATGCCTTTTGTAAGATGAATAAGTAGTCATTTATGCTGAAGGAGCCACGTTGTTCTGATAGATATCATACAATTAAAGCTTAATGGTTTGTTTCTACTGGGAAAACCAAAAAAGTAAGAGACACACGTGCTTTCATTTTTTTTTTTATGAGACGGTTAGGGGATTTGAGTTCGGATGAGATGAGAGGAATTTCTTCACTAGATTACTTGGCCGTAGACCCGATCTCAACTGCTTTAATTTCATGTAAAAGAAATTACAAAGGAAGAAGTACAACTCAATATATAATATCATTTAAATAATGAGCTGTAACCCCAAAAAAAAAACCTATAATGCTCAAACTTAAAAACAAAACAAAAGGCTATCAAAACCAGGATTAAAGAGAAGAATTGAAAATACTGTGTGAGAATCAGGACTTAGATGATAGCTAAAATCTACTAGATCACAGGAAAATCACTAAGAGAAGTGCTCCCCATTGCCTAATCAAAACAGAGACCATCCAGGCAGAAGGAGGCAAAAACTAATCATCACTGTCAATGGAGGCAAAAAATTGGAATCACCAGTGCTGACAGACCAAAAAGGAACCCGTACTAGTGCTTTATTTTTTATTTTTTAAAAAAGGGATTATTAGCCCCAAATTTTATTCAATAGAAAGAAAGATTGCAACAGTCACACAAAGTCAGAAACACACACTTACAACATAAGAGTCCAACATTACGAAACGGCTAGCTTAGATGACAAAACACGCCGCATAAAAGGTCAAAAACATAAAGGATGCTACACCCAAAACGACTCAATATGCCAATCCTGCACCCACCGAGTAGCGAAGAGACGAACATCGATTAGAGGAGAAAGCCACAAAGCAACCAACCGAAGTTCAATAAACAACACCAAAAGGCATAGAGATAACCACACTAACCACCAAAGTTGCCAGCTCAAGGCCAACCCAGGGTTAAGCAGAATTGTCTCATCATAGTCCAACAACCAATAGAAAAGCCAAACCAAGCACAGCAAGAATCATTATTTTTTTCTTAGATTTATTTTTAGATCTATTCCAAGCACCACTAGAAATAGCATGATCAACAAATCGGCCTGCCATGGATTTAAACCAATCTTGTGGATCTTGAAAATCATTTGTATTCTTATCAACATTATCATTGGACACATTTAACCAATCTGAATGGTCCACATAAGAGTTACTCACTAACAAGGCCATATGGGCTTTCAACTCCGCATTAAACACAACAGCAATTGAATATCAACAAAAGTTATCGGTAAAGCGAAGTTAGCAGAAGGACTAATTGCATCCCCGATCAATGTCCCTTCATGAACAACCGAAACCTTAACACCCTTAAAAGCCACAACAACTCAATTACCATCCGGTTGTAAAGGATTAGAGGCTAAATCCACAAGACCATCATGACCAAGAACGTCAATAGAGTTTGGAGTCAGACCAACTAACTTCAAGGAATCAGAAAAAAATTCTTCCTCATTATCAACATTAGTAGGAAACAAAATTGGGGTAGAAACATGATTAACCATGCAAGGGATAGGGCTCATGGCACCCACAATAGTAGAATCCATACCTGCTGTATCCAAATTGATATAAGCACCTTCCTTAAAACCACTAGAAACAACACTAATAACAGGATTACCAGACTCCCCATTAAAACCTCCCACATTAACATTATCAATATTCAAAACAACATGGCCCACAAGGACCAAAGCCACAGGTTCTGCATCATAGACTACAATCCTTAGAACAGAAGAGTGCCAATGTTTCCATTTGAGAAGTTTGGGCTGAATTGCATTTTTTGTGCATTTAAGATTAGTTCCAAACTGCTAATTTGCATATCAAATTTCCTACTGTTGCGCTCCTTCCAAATATAATAAACCAAAGCCCATTGAAACATAAAAACCAGCTTAATATCATGCGGTATGACCAGTCGCTCATTAACAAAGACAAGAGTTTGTTTTTGGTTAGAGTGAAGGAGGTCAGAAGAAAAGCAGGGGAGAAGAGTACTCAACAAGCAGGAAGTAAAAAAAAAAAACAAGCAGGAAGTAAAATCACATTCGAGAAAAAGATGGCTAAAGCCCTCACCCCTTAGACTCCCTACATATCTGCGAATCATATAACGATAAACAAATAGAGGTCGAGAGTCAGCGCCCTCGGAACAAATTTTGGTTATATGGATATTTATGAAAAAAAAATCTACAATTTTACTTATAAGTTTGCCCCCGCTGAAAATTAAGGTTGGATCCGCTCCTAACCAGATCTGCTTGACCCAATCAGGAGAGCCAGCTCCTGCACAAAGATGTCTAATAAAGTGTTGGTTTTTAACCTTTTGTAAGCCATACTAGATAAGAGTTTCGGTCCAATCAGAAACAACAGGAATATTAGAGATAACATCTCTAATATTACCCTTGAAAAAATTAGGAAGATGACATTCCCGATTAGCAATGAAACTAACAACAGTAGCATCAAAATTAAGTCTAGATAGGATGGAAGAACCACCATGTAAACTGGCGATGGATTGATCATTACACTAAGGGTCCCAATAGAAAGAAAAATCACAATCTAGCCTAATATCAAAATACAAAACTTGTTTAATATTATCTATCATATAATGAATAGCCTTCCACAATTTAAAAAAACCACAGGTGCATCCTTTTCAAAAAGAAATGTATTTCTACTTGCAGTAGGTGCTAAAGAGAAAAATTTTGGTAAGACTTCTCCAGATTAGAGAATAATTGTAAGTAAAGATGAGATCAGGAATGTAAGGAATACCAAGCCCATCATACTACTTTGGGGTACAGGTTTTTTTCCAAGAAATGAGCTAAAACTTCTAGGCTTTAATATCACTATGGTAGAAGAATCGAGCACAGAGTTTGTTGAGTTGCTTGATACATGTTTTAGGTAAAACCAAACCTCTAATCCAAGACGCAATTGAATTAGAGAATATAAATTTATGACCTGCACTCTACCCACAAGAGAAAAAGGCTCTACATTTCTATCCCTCAAAAAGCGAAGAAACTTTACTTATTAAAATCTTATAATATGTAAGCTTAAGCCTTTTAATAGAGATTGGGATTCCGAGATATGTAAAAATAGTGATTTCTATGATAACCCAATTTTTCGAAATAATTTTTTTAAGCATACTATTTATATAAGCATTATGAATGGATATAGACATGTGATTGAGTAATAGTTGGTCGCTATTACTATTAAAATAATAGTGATTTTAATATGTGTGAAAAATAAGTAAAATGTTAGTTTCACTAACGTTAACTATAGATTAACTGACATGTATAGGATGGTAGGCCAACATGTTTTCCTTTAAAATATGATTTAGTTTTATCATCGAGTGATTCACGTGATATTGATTGGGAGTTATAAGGAGTTATTACTGTGCTGACGGGTAAAGGAGTAATATCTCTTTTTACTGAGCCAACGGTGGATTATTGATATTGGAAAACACCGCTTAAGCTAGGATTTCTTTCTTGATTAATATAATTATTGAAATGCTTATTACTAATTCATTATTTATGTATGACTTTATTATTCAATATTCACTGATTTATTATCACTATACAGAATTACTGTTACTACTGCAAGTTTATTGATATTGATACACACATCGATATTTTCACTGATATTAATACTAATGCTACTATCGGTATACTATTACTATTGATGCAACTATTATTGATTCACTATATTATTTACTGATAATGAGACTTACTGAGTATGTTATTATGATACTACATTGATACAAATATAGAATTTGATTATTTTTATTAGTTTACTGCATTTATATTAGTGCTATCGATTTACTGCATTAATTTACTAATGATTTAGTTTTACTTATCTATATGATTCATTTACTGATTGTCAGTTATTGATGGTTATGATACGATAACTATTTTATAGTTTCGACACTTATACTTGATTATTGGCTTTCACAATGTACTACTTTGCTAGTTCTCATAGCATACCGACTCTACTGGTACTGTATGTAAGTTTTATTATTTTCTGCATTGATTCATGATCATATGATTTTTATTGATACTAAACTGATTAGACATGCATACTGCTTTTTTTATCGTGTTTTGGTTCACTTGTAGGATTTGATAACAAGTTGGGCTATTTAGCTTATTATATGTGATTTAAATGATTTTAGGTCAAAGTAGAGGATTAAGACTATGAAATTGATTAGGTTTCTCCAGGTTCACTATTAGTCATTTTTTTCTTTCTGTAATTATTCTTTTATACTCATGACTAAAATGATATATTATATTTGTATAATTCATTAGTATTGTATATAATTTTGGAGAAATAAATAGAGATGCATATGAATGTTTTGATCAATAGAATTTTCTTCAGCTGATATTTGATTTTATTACTAATAAATCAAATTAGATAGCTTCCATTGTTATCTATTAAAAAACAAAAGAAATAATTCATATAAATTAGATTTTGAGGCATCACAGTTTCAATAAGGATGTCAAGAATAGCATTTAAGGCATTATAATTGGTTGTAATATTAGAATACATAATAGAACTCTTAGAGGCATTATCTTTGAGACAGAAAACCTTGCCAAAATCATTAAGAATATCTTTTAGAGCATGTAAATTTGTCAAGTCAACCTTACCCAAAACTAGGTTTACCCAAAACTAGGTCATCAGCTTAAGTAGTAGAGGAGCTTCCCAAATTAATACCTAAAAGGAGCCAACCTGTACCACCTGATTAAATAATATAGAGTGGCCATCAATGGCAACGTAAAATAGGTAGGAAGATAGCATGCAACCTTGCCTAAGCCTCAATGATGAATTAGAAACCCCCTCAAGCTTACCATTAATGCATACATAGAAGTATACATTATCAATGCAATATTTGATCCACCCAATGAAAAAAAATTAGGAATACCTTTATGAAGCCTGTTAAGAATAAAGGACCTGCTAACATTATCAAAGGCTTTGGAGTCATCTAAATGAGCATAGAAAAAACCATCTTTTCTTGCACTGTTAAAGTTAGATATGATGTTGGCTGCTTGCAAAATATTATTCGTGGATACACTGTTCATGATGAAGCTAAATTTGGCAGGGTCAATAATAAGAGGTATTCAAAACTTAAGTCTGTTAGCAAGAAGTTTATCAATAATTTTTAGAAGGTGTTGCATAAAAAGATAGATATGTAATCCTAAGTTAACAAAAGCAAATTTTGGAATAAGTAGATCCTAGTGGCTTTAGTTCTTTTAGGGAGGTAGTTTTTCTTAAACAAATGATGAACAACATCACATATAAACTTGCTAGTGATATTCTAAGTAGAGGAGTAGAACTCAAAAGAAAAACAATCAGGCCCAGAAGAATAGCCCTTGGGAGAGCTAAAATGACTTTTTTTTCATCATCAGAAAAAGGAGCCACTAAAGAGGAAATCATGTGATGAGGAATCCAATGCCACTAGGAAGAGGAGTATATATTAGAGCAAGGATTAGGAGAATTGAGAAGTGTTTGGTAATGTTGAATAGCTGCATTAGCTATATCAACATGAGTATAGTAAGTACCATTCTCAGTAGTATGTTCTCTTTTGAGATTATGGTTCTTCCTCCTCTTAATTTTTGCATATAAGAATTTCAAGTCTTCCTCCTCATGAGATAACTAGTGGGGTCTTACTTCTTTGAATCACCCAAGAAGCCCATGCATCATAAAAATAAGATAACTTCTAAAAAATGGTCTTAAGTGATCAATTTGGCTGTAGGTTAGTAAGTCTAAATTAAGAATCTCAAAATAATGTAATTGCTGCTCTTCTAAGATCTTAATGTAGGTAGAAAGGTAATTGGATGTATATCAAGCTTGACTTTTTATATTCTTTTTGAGCTTGTTGAGCTTATGGTAAAGAGAGTAAATAACGTCACTATTGTGACTCTCAGATAAAGTCGATAAGACAGCATCCCAAAATTGAAGGACTTTTGTCCAGTAAATTTTGAATTGAAATCTAGAATGGTTAGAGGAAGGAGGCTATAGGAAAGTAATGAGGCAAGAATGATCAGAGATATAGGAGTAGTCCACCTTCTAGTATGAAGTAGGAAACTTCAACATCCATTTGTCATCAATCAACACTCTATCTATTTTTATATGAATATGATTTTCTTGCTCATTACTAAACCATATGTATTAGAAACCGACAGAAGCAAGGTCAATAAGACAATTGTCAAAGGCCATGTTGTCCAATTCACGTAAGCGCAACTACTCGTTGTTTCTCGTGAACACTGTTTCTCTTATCTCATTTATGCTTGTCGGACTACTACTTGAACTCTGCCTCCCTTGAGACCCACTAAATTCCATTGTCGCTTGCACTTCTTTGAACTCTTGTATCAACTTTACCCATCCTAAAAAATAAAGATAATTCCGCCCCATACAAAGGTTAACAAAAGTAATATTGATTTTTAATATAAGCATTCTAAGATTTATCTCTATACGATTAAAAAGGTAAAATTAGCATTAAAATTTATCATTTCCCATAACATCCATTAAATAGCATTTGTAACCTTAATTTAGACAAATAATAATTTAAGTAAATATTATCATTCAATGTATACAATTCAGTATTGTGTAGTTTATTACCTTTAAAAAACATTTAGGAGTTTGAATCGTTACAAAAATTATTATAATTTTCAAAACAATAATATTAATATGAATTTTTTGTTAGCCTAATATTAATTAGAGCATCATTAATTACTGATTACTAATTTTAATTAATTTTCGAAGATATAATCTATTTTATGGGCCAATTTGATCGAGCGAAGAATGCATTCTCTTGCAGATGCTAAATGAGACTTTGCGGCCCAGCTATGAAATTTTTCACTTCTGCCAGATGTGCGAAAAATTTAGTTATAAATGTTGGCAAATGGATGAGGGGAAGGAGATTTATAAACAAAACATCTAAGATATAGAACAAATTTTATAAATCAAAACGTTAAACTTTTATTCGTGAAATAGAAAAGCCAAAAAAAAAAAAAAAAAGGATGCCAAAAAAAAAAAAAAAATGATGCCTGTCGAGCACTCGGGCCACGACTGGCTTGCTGATGTTGCCCGCCTTGCCCACAAGCTCGAACTTGTTGTTCGAACAGCCAACGACTGGCCACAATTTTACTTCAATTAATTTGTGGTTAATTGTATAAATTTGTAATTAATTTATGGATAATTAATTTAAATGAAGTTTACTGTTTGTTGCGGGTCAAAACAATCGCGGCTCAGTGGTCGAAATGTTTACTAACGTTATTATTGAGTTAGCGTCTAAGCTTTATACGATGATCCAGCGCACAGACATATAAGAGAGAGAGAGGTATAAGAGTCATAAGAGACATCAAGATTTTGACATGAAAATTTTTGAAAAGAGAAAAGATCACAGGGCCTGACCCAGTAAAAATAATTCTATTAATGTTTATTGTTAATTACAAATGAGGATCTTCCCTTTGGGGGAAGGAAAATATTCATCATATAGAACATATTATATAGTCGGTGTTATAAGGATATAGTGATATAAGAGTTATTCTCATGACTATTGGCCTATTCATTTGGTCAGTAGAATCATAGTCGGGTGACAATGGTCGGAGAGACTATAGTCTGTGAACTATGGTGGTCGGAGGGATAGTAGTCGACGTGCGACGGAGGTCAAAGGGACCAAACTTGAAGGATGACGGTGTTCGAAGGTACTAGAGTCAACTGGAGACAGTGGTTGGAGTGATCAACATCCGCTGGCGACGGAGAATGGAGGGATCATAGTTGGCGGGTAACAGAGGTCTGAGATACTGTGGTCTTGAAGGCAACGATGGTCGGTGGGATCAGAGTCGGTGGGATCAGAGTCCAGTGGATGGTGGTGGTCAGAAGGACATTCATCGGCCGGTGATGGAGGACGGAGGGAATAGAGTCGGGGGTAAATGAAGGCCGGAGGGACACAACTTGGCGATCGAGGGAGTGTGGTTTAAGGGACAGGAGTCCGCAGGCGACAGTGGTCAAAGGTATCAGAGTCCACGAGCAACGGTGGTCAAAGGAACCTTCATTGAGGATGGAGGGACCTTCGTTGGCGTCTGACGAAGGTCGGAGGGATCTCAATCTGCTATCGAAGGAGGTTGGAGGAGTGTTGTCGGTTAGTGAGGGTGGTTGGAGGGACTGTAGTCGGTGGTAGTTTGGTAACGGTCGACAGAAGTTTAATGGCGGTGGTGCTTGGGTGAAACTCTAGGCTCTTTGAATCATCAGAGCTCTCTCCAATCTCCAACTAGAGGGTCCCCTTCATGAAAAGAGAATAGGCTTATTTATGGATTTTTATGACTGGCATGCTCCATAAATAAGGAGAAGATCCCGGATAAAATCAGAGTGGTCCATCAAGCAGCTCATATGGATTTTCTAGATCATAAAGCATTCATCAAGCATTTTAGTGTCATAATGATGTCTGACTTAGGTGATCTTGGGCTCGTTGGATTTGTCTTGTCAAGTCAGTTGATATGATTAGAAGCATGACATATTTATATATCATTTGTTCCTCCGAATAATGTTTTTAAGCTTCCAAATATGCTTCGGTCCAATTATTTGGACCCGTTTGGGCTCAAATTGGACCGATTTTGGTGTCGTAGGGTTCATCTCTCTGAGATGTTCAATTTGATTATAAGTTTGTTAAAATTGGATTTTGGATGGCCATGCATTTAATTTCGAAAGTTTCCGCCTTGAATATGCCTCAATATTCGTGATAATCAAGGAGATTTTTGGTGGCACATCACTCTTAATTTATGCCGAGAATAACTCAAGTAATATATCAAATTTAAATTAATTTTTTAATAATTATATTTGTTAGTTTTTTTAATGTTAATTTGAAATTAATTTATGGAGGATTATTTTAAATTAAGTTAGCTCTTAATTTAGGTAGGGAATAACTGAAGTAAAACATTAATTTTATATTAATTTATAAATAATTATGTTTGTTAGATTAATTTATATATTATTATATTAAAATGAAATAAGTCAAATTCGAAGCGTGGGGAGTGGGGCGCCTGGAGCAGGGCAGGTTGTGAGGTGCGGGCTGGAAGTGCGAGGAGCAGGACAGATGTGCGCAGGGAACGAGATCAAACTACGTGTGCAAAGGCCAGGGGTTGGGTCGCATGCCTGGGTCATATGGGACACGCATGACATATTATACACTAAGTGTGGAAGACTGGAGCTGGCTCAAGAGTGGGATTGCAGTCGTTTCTTGGATGGGCAGGATCGAGCACGAATTGGATCTGCATGTGGGAGCAGAAGACAAGCTTTAGAGTTAGAATCAGCAGCAAAACCAGAAGTAGGGTCGAACATTGGATTATGTGCAGGCCAGGATCTTGGTCACGGTTGCAGAGGATTAAGTCAGAAAGCACGAAGTGAGCCGGGCATGGTAGTCGGCAGTATGCTCGGGTTCGTGTGATGTAGGTGGAGGAGATTGTTAAGTTATTATTATTATTATTATAAAATATGGACTAAGGTAGAGATTACTAGAATTGGTCTAGTTGTTTTGCAAGACATCATATCAATGTCTTTCTTTATATATAAGCTTATAGGTTGTTGTAATAGATACCCCCAATTGAAAAGAATAGAAGAAAATTCCTAAGAGCTCTCTTCGCTGCCTCCCTCTCTTCCAAGAAGCTTAATGATGTAGTGGATCGTCGGAAGATCAAACCTGCAAGAAGGATTTCAAGGAGTTTCCCAATCGAGGGAAGAAGAAGAGAGCTTTCTCAAAGCTTCAAAAGAGTTTATATCATTCAATGCCTCTTTTCTTCTTACATCATAATATATATATATATAATACTTTAGGTAGGAAACTAGAGAAAACTAGAAGGTTCTTTGTAAGATATCCTAAGGATCATTTTAGGCTAAAGTGCTCCGTATCATTCTCCCCTTGCGTAAAAAAAAGCTCGACTCCGTTCGAGGCTCGTTACTTAGAAGGGAGGTAACGTGGAAAACAATTCCTGGATCGAAAACTTTGTTCTCAATATTTTCCTCCTCTTCATCTATATTGCACCTGACAATTTGTGCAAAGCCTTCTGACGTCCTAAAGTGCTTGAGATGGATGATCAAATGTGATGGCTTACTAGGACTTGCTTTGGCTAATTCTTGTGCCAGAAGCTCTTCCCAAGGCACTTCCCAACCAATCTTTGAGAGTTTTCTATCTGATTTTTCAAGTGATAAAGACTGAAGTAGTATGACACGCTTGCTTGTTACCAAAACCATCCTTTGGTATGGCACCAAGAAATGATCGTCACAAGAATCAGACCAAGCATATTTTGAAGGCTCTTTGAATAGATTAGTATAACTCAGGTGTCTCCTATGCAAGTCATTCTCACAATCAACTTCTGATACTTTCTCTAGTACAGAACCGACTAGGCAAAACTGATATGGATGCATTGGAGCTTGAGGGGATTCGGATGCATTGGAGTTTCCAAGAATTGGCCTTCCAAACTGTTGTTGTTGTTGAAGCAAAACACCAAGGTATGCTCTTTCAACAAATTTAGTATTAGATCCTTCAGTGACATTTCGTCGAACAGTTTGAGAGCATTGCGTTGGATCAGCTTTGTAAATCAAATTTAAACCAGATATTTCCACACCTGCAGTGACAATGTAATTATCATTTAACTCAATATCCCCATTTCTGCTGAATAAGTTTGATCTGTTGTATTGAATAAGCAGAGGCGAGTGAAGCGGGAGGCGAGTGAAGCCGGAGGCAACTTGTATGAAGTTTGCATTGGAGTCTTCTTCAAAAAAATATGTCGCCCGCTTCTTGCATAACGTCGGAGTCAGAGACCAATGTATCAAAATAGGTCGCACGACTGGAATTAAGGCATGCGAAAGGCGGTCCGACGGACTCAGGCGGAGCACATGGGGAATGGATCGGCGAATCCTGCGTCGGATCGAAATGGATCGCTTCCTTGGGAGCTCGATCCGTCAAGCGACGGCTGAAACCACTGGCCTTCATTTCATCCCAGACGGTAGGCGGTGCACGGACGGTGGAGGCCGTCTTGGCCACTGGTTTGAACGGAAGAGGTCGGGCTTGAGGTTTGCTCAGAGCTTTCACGTGAAGGACTTCTTGATCGGCAAGAGTGGAAGCGGGCCGGAGGTTCACCGGATCCGGCGGTAGAGCCGCTGGCCGGATGCATCGGAATCGGATGTTGGGATCGGCGTTGAGGTCGGAGAGTCCGACCAGGTTGGTTTTGGACTCGGCGAAGGGAGCACGGAAGAAGCCGGAGAAGGCTTTAGGATCTTGATCGCATGATTGAAGGCCAAGGCCGGCATCGAGCTTTCCCGTCTTCACCAACGACTCGATCATAGAGACATACATTGTAACAGAAGGCTTGTACCTGGAGGCAAGCATCTCACGGCGAGAATCAGGATTGTTGTTCTGAGCGTGAAATGATGTGGCGGCATTCTCCGGCTGGGGCTCTGATCGCAGAATGTCGATAGAGTCCGGAAGTTCGCCGGCTGCTGTTGGCATTTCCAGATCTGCGGCAGTTGTGGCTGCGGGAGTCTGGTCGGCGGGGGCCTGGTCGGCTGCTGCCGGCATTGTCAGATCGGTGGAGTCGAGGCCGGTAATGATACTGAGATCTGGAAGTGAAAGATCGAGCTCGGACACATGTTGGGTCGGTGAATCGGAGGCAGAATGTGCGGAAATCAGGTCACCGGCTGGGTTTGCGAGGTTCTGGACACCGGCTGAGGTTGCGGGTGCTGATACTTGTCATGTCCCGATGAGCTGCTGAACATGTTCTACATGGTGGAAAGGATCGGCAATGAAGTCGGAATCAACTTCCCCACTGGACATTGGGCGTACGAACGGAGCTGAACGGGGTTTGGTAGGCTTGAGCGAAGGAGGTTCGCGCCACCGGAGCGGAAGCTCGAGCGGGGGATAATCGTGGTGGGACGGACGGTGTCTGCGTGAAGCGAATGATGAGATCGAAGAAGAAGAAGGAGAGTACCTCGGTATGGTTGCCGACGTCTTCCTCATATTCCTTATTGCTCGAAGGTTTTCGCGAATCAGATCAAGGTTTCTGTCTACCCGATCGAGCGATTCCTTCGACTGAGCTTGGTAAAAGGCGATCCGGCTTCGAGCATCGTCGACAGCCCACCTTTCTTGACGTCGAACGTCGTCGAACGCCAATCTTGTTTTGCGGCTTCGATCGTCGTCGACAGCCGACCTTCTGCAATACATCGATCTTCACAAGCTCCTGGCTCTGATACCAACTGATGTAGTGGATCGTCGGAAGATCAAACCTGCAAGAAGGATTTCAAGGAGTTTCCCAATCCAGGGAAGAAGAAGAGAGCTTTCTCAAAGCTTCAAAAGAGTTTATATCATTTAATGCCTCTTTTCTTCTTACATCATAATATATATATATATATATATAATACTTTAGGTAGGAACTAGAGAAAACTAGAAGGTTCTTTGTAAGATATCCTAAGGATCATTTTAGGCTAAAGTGCTCCGCATCACTTAAGGAGCTTCTTCTTCCTCCCAAGAATCCCAACAATGTGATTCTTCAATTAACATCATAAAATTTTAACTATGCATAAAGTATTTGAGTTGGGTCAATTTGGAGCTATGTTTGATTATTTTTTGCATAATTAGATTTGTTTGGATAAGATATTTAGTTCAATTATAAATTTGTTGAAAGTAGAGATCAAATGTTCATGAATCTCATCAACTAATCCTCTAACATAAGGATATCATACTGAGCGAACTTGCACGCACCTAAACAACTTTATGTATATGCTATTCAACATATGTATGATATAACCATCACTCACAATAATGCGCACACCATGATAAGATAAATAATATGGATTCACACTTAATAATGATTTATATCTTATGTAAGAAGGGTTGTCCACAAATGTTTTATAATATATAAAATCATTAACATAATTAGATTAAGTCATGTATGTAACATGTCAAATTTTATGTATGATATCATACGAGCACATAATAAATCCAAAAGCCCTATGCTTTAATTATGCATGTATTTTATACATGAAATTATTCACCTCCCGCATAAACCACCATGAAAAACGGAGATATTAATTATAAAATTATAAAATATTAATCAATTGCTGTGATAGGCCGTCCTGCCGGTGAGAAATTATTCTGTGCAGACGCCGAACTTCGTCCAAAGACCAATCAGAATGTACCACGTCAACCCCATCTCGGTACCTGGCTTAGTACTGCTCGGTACCAGGGCTCGGTACCACTCGGCATTCTGGTTGATATCCAAACGTACACATTCGGCGTCCACACAGAATAATTTCTCCCTGCTAGTATCCCTATAAGCGTCAGTTTTCTAGGACCCCATCAAATGCCGTACTTGCGTGATTTGTCAAAAATTAAAATAAAACCATTATTAACCCATACCAAATTATTGCTCAACTTTCATCTATCATTAATCTTCAATAACGTACTTCGTGCATCAACTCCATTGATTCAATGCACATAAATGCATAAACAAAATTCATAAAAGAGCTATTTAATCAAATATATGATCAGAAACACAGTTTTCTTCAGTAAAAAATTATATACAATTCCCCCTTCATCTCAACAAATGTGTATTATTATAACTAACAAATTGAATTTCTTCAAAAATGTAAAGCTTTACCAAAATAGAATAATCACTCTCTCTAATTATTCTTCTTATTTGATCGTCTGCTTGGACCTGAGGGAGGAATATATTGTCCTCTTGGTAGGGAATTGAGCAGTAACGAGCTGTAATTCTCATCCTCGATATTGGGCTTAGATGGCGTTTCTGCAACCGGCCCATCAGCCCTTGCTAGCGGCCAGTCCAGGTCCGGCGGCTTGCGCCGCCCGTTAACAGGCCGGGCCGAGCAAGCGTGAGTGCTAACTAAAAGGATTACAAAGAAGAAGAAAAGCAGAGAAACCCGGTGAAGAGCGCACATGGAAGAAACTGGTTTTAGAGAGAGAGAGAGAGAGAATGAAGGGATAGGGAAAAGGAGTTTGTTAATGGGGAGAAGCTTTTGTTAGTTGTAAAACTAATATAGAGCAGGTGTGAGAGGGTGGGATTAGGGACGATCAAGTTCTTTTTTGACTTTGCATATATTTAATTGTGTTCAAAGGGGAAATGGAGGAGCAGAACGTCAGCAGGTGGAATAGTTAATTAATTTTAGTGTTATATAATAATATTTTTGTGTAAAAATAATTTATCAACTAAAGATATAAGAAATAGGAATAATTTACTGTAGGTACTGTTAGATTTTTTTTTTTAAATGGATAAACAGTACTCATACAGGCACAATGGCATGAGACAAAGCAGATCTCATTATGTTCGATTCAAATAAAATGGTATCAAAAGGGTTGACTCAGAATTATTAGATGTGTGTCTGTTCCTATGTATTTTATGTGCATCATAATTTATGACTACTGATTTTTTTTTTTTTAAATTGGACCAGGCAATTTGCTACTTAACTCAAAATTGTATGTATAATAAAAAAATTATCTGATCGGGTAGAAATCTAGAGGGAAAATAAAATTGGAAGCTTCTGAAATTAAATCTTGGACCATTCGAGCTCCTATTTTAGCAAATTTATAGTCAAATTGAACGTCTAGAAAAGATGAACCCAACGACACTAATTCAACCCAATCCGAGCCCAAATGGGTCCAAATCAAATATTCGAAGCATCTTTGGAAGGTTAAAACCATAATTATGATTACAAAACGATTTTCAAACGTGACATGCTAAAGGTCGAATTGAGTAGCTCGGCGAAAAAAATCCAACGAGCCCAAGATCGTAGAATTATGATATCATTAAGACATTCAAATGCCCAGCAAACAGTTCACAATCAAGGGGATCAATATCGGTCGTCCATTCAAACCACTCATAACATACTCTTAATCCCCCTCTTATATTTACTGGTCGTGCCACTCTCAGAAAACTATAAATAAACTCTTCGTTCCTCATGAAAAGGGGACGAAAGCAGGGAAGAGAAGGAAGATAAGAAAGAGAGAGAAACTAGAGTTCTCTTGCCACCAAACTCCTGACCACCGACCATCATTGGGCAATCGTCGGACTTCCGCCCATCCACCGACTGATGCAAGGCTTCCATCTGATCATCGAATGAAGCCAGATTTTTACACGGCCACCGATTATCACCAGACTTCTGCCCGGCCACCAACTATTGCTAGATTAATTTACTCCCGGTTATCAACCATCGTTGGACTTCTACATGACTTCCAATTTTATTGGGATTTACATGCAGCCATTGATTATTGTTGGACTTCCTCCCGACAATCATCTCCATGAAACAGTCCTTTCGACCTCGGTAGCCCACTGACGACTTTTCTGGTCACCACCGTCTTCCAACTTCAGTCCTTGCGGCCCCATTGTCAGACAATAACCTTTCTTACCTCTGTCGCCCACCGACTATGGTCCTTCAATTCCAACCTCTGTTGTCAAACAACGATCTTTTTTAGCACAATCGACCGCCAACTATGGTCCTTACTACGGTCCTTCCTACCTCCGTCAACAGACTACAGTCTTTCTGATCTCCGTCCCCCGCCGACTACAGTCCTTCCAACCTCCTAGCCAGACTACTGTCTTTCTGACCTTCGTCGCACGTCGACTACTGTCCTTCTAACCTCTGTTGCCAAATTGCAATCTTTCTAACCTCCGCCACCTAGTGACTATTGTCCTACTTACATTTGTTGCCAAACAACGATCTTTCCATCCACCGTCACCCACACTCTTTCAGGCCACCTTCGCTAGTCGACTTCGGTCCTTCTAGCCCCTGTCTTTAGACAACGGTCCTTCTGACCTTCGTCACCCGCCGATTACGATCCTTCTGACCTCCTTCGCCCGCCAATTACGGTCATTCTGCCTCTGTCGCCAGACTAAAATCTTTCTAACTAATGTACCATGCCGCCTACATTCTTTTCGACCTCCGTCTCCCACCGACTTCGATCTTTTTGACCTCCGTTATCAGACTATGATCCTTTTGACCTATGTTGTCATACTACAATCTTTCTGACTTCTGTCGCCTGCAGACTATGGATCTTCTGACCTCTGTCGACCACCGACTACGGTTCTTCCGACCTCAATTGCCCGACAACGATCTTCTTTACCATTGTCTCCCCTTTACTATGGTCCTTCCAACCTCTGTCACCAAACTACGATCCTTACTACAATTTTTTCAACCTTCGTCGCCTGCCGACTAAAGCGAACATGTCAATACTAATTCTTCTAATTCCCACCATGTAATCACACTATATGATGCATATTTGCTACATCAAACAAAGGCCTTCCCCCACAGAAGGGCCTCATTTGTAATTAACTACAAATTCTAGTTGATTCATTCAAACTGGGTCAGGCCTAGTGTTTTTTCTCACTTTTCATGGATTTCCACGTAAAAGCTCTTGTGTCTCTTATGAACGGTACACCTTCTCTTTTATCTGATTGTATGCTGGATCTTTGTATAAAACTAAGACGTTATACTTTATATTTCTCTATTGTCGCGAATATTTCAGGACAGAACTATATATAACACAAAGATAAATATTATAAAGAGTATTTTTTAAAAACCACATAATTTATTTTTTTTTACATACTTCACCTTTATAATAATTTTGGATGATTAAGCACTAAATTATCAATAAAATCAAAAGAAAGAATAAGTTATGTTGTTGCTATTATAAATCAAGGATATTAAGGATTTAATTGGGGTAAAAATTCTTATTATTTTTACTTTTTATATTACAATTATATTTAATTAATTTGACTATTATTTTTTAAAAATTCTGTGATTAAAAATTATTTTTTATAATCTTATCTACTAATATGTTGAAATAGTAAAAAAGTTATTATCTGATTTTTAAATTAAAAACACAAAATTATTTTCTCCACAGAAGTTGCTCAATCACCTTTGTAAAAAATTTTATTCGCTCCAAACAAGCTCTAAATTTATTAAAGGATAGTAAAAACAGAGAAAAAAAGTTGTAAATAATAAACTTAAAAATTATATATATATATATATATATAGAGAGAGAGAGAGAGAGAGAGAGAGAGAGAGAGAGATTTTCTATGGCTACATAAATTCGTTTACCTAATATGATATATGACAATAAATCCATCGTTATGACGGGACTTCCTATTTTTTTGCTTGTCCCAAGGACTGGAAGCAAGTAATCCCAGTAACTTAAACAAATTATTTTGATTAGTGAAAACAAACGGCCCTTCATATCGCATACTTAATCAGATTAATTTTATTTTTACAGTTAGATTTTGAAAGACTGAATCTTTAAGGCTTGGTTTTTGCAATTGAAATATAGGTAGAGCTAATGGAGAATTCGTTGTGGACATCAACATGGCTCCAAATGGAGTTGGTCCCTATAATAATGCTCTATTTACAGCTAATCGCTGGTGTTTTTGACGCTACTCGCGCTTTGTTTTTTTATCTGTATTGTGCATTTCCTTGCATCCGTGAGGTTGCATAAGTGGTCAACTTCAATGCATAAAATAGTTTAAATTGATATTCAGTTTATGATCAAGAACAAGACAAACGTATTTACCTTTCGGCCTGCAAAAACTGCTAATGTGAGAATAAAATTTAAGTCAGAATGTCCTCAGCAGAATTTTATTTTGATTAATTTTAATTTTTTTTAGAAATTATTTAGAGATAACTGCATTAAATATGAATACAATTAATTTTTATATTATATTCATTGGAAAATAAATCTGAAGATTTTAATGAAATTCTAATATTTTTTTCTCATAATAGGGCTTATTAATCTAGTGCAATTCATATTATTAAGCATAAACAAATTTATTCGATGGAAGGCATCATTATATCGGAATGACAATTCATCTCTCTCTCTGTATACTTTTTTTATTTGATATTATCATATTTTTTAACTATTTAATATTCTTTGTTAAGAGATTAATCGACCCTTTTTTCTCCGCTCCCCCTCAATTTGGACAGAGGAATAACTAGCAGAGAATCTTCCAGGCATTTGATGTCGTGGGCACCCATAGGACAAGGCAGTTATAGAGATTCTTTTTATGATCTGGGTCCTAGAAGATAAATGAGAGGACGAAAATAGCCTAAGGAACACTTATCTTGTATGTTGGATTATTGGTTAGGAGTTTAGACTATCAACTAAGATATCTCGAAATCGAAGAGCTTACGTATATATGTGTATATAAGTCTACGGTTTAATTTGCTAAAGCTTCAAAAGAAAATCCTCTCTTCATGGGTTGAGGAAGGATATAATGAGGTTTTAGAACAATTTCATTAAGTTAATAGGCTGACTAAGTGGGATCAATATGATGATTGGATCGACAATACATATTACCCATATAACAACTTCTTTCTCACTAAAGGAAGGGAATGAACCTTCCATATGAAGAGTCAAAAATAATTTCCATACATTTATCCTGACCTCTAAACTATTCGCTAATATTTCATTAGCACCCTTGGTCAGCCCCTCGCATGCTTGGATTATTTTGATTTAATTACTTTGATTAAAAGATGCATGAAGTGCATAAGAAGCATCAAATGCAAACAAGAAAGATGTATTTGGATGACCACATTGCATGAATACTACGCGTATCATTTCCAAATAAATTAAAAATATATATAGAGGAAATAAATAGTATGAAAATATTACATAAATACTTGAAAATATAATAAAATACATATGAAAAATAATATCATTCATCTTAATTAAGTTTAATTAGTATGAGATATTGACCTATATGAAATTAGAGCGGGTGATTCTACATTATAGACATAGAAATAAAATGCACTATTAGATTGATAGCATGATTTGTGAGACTATTTTGTTAAACGATCATGAGAAATGTAAATCATAGGAGATCATAATCTATACAATAAATAAAATGTTGTAACAAAATATTCTAAATTTAATGCTTACAATGTACTCCATGCACTTACCAATTAGTAATTATAGATTAACCTTTTTTCCTTAGCTTACATCCATAAAGGGGCAAAATCTTTTCATGAGTGGTTATTATTTGTTAGGAGTTAGATGAAATGATACTATTAGGGGCAAACCAAATAAAAGAAAACATCAAAAGATTATAAATGTTACAAGATGTTTGTGCTACATTAAGGTGAGAGTCTGTCCCATTAAGAGAATGAGTTTCTTATGTTATATATGATTGCTTCTTTTTGTATAAATGTGATGTCTGAAACTATTTATATATTTTTCTTACATTAACATCATGAATATGATTAATTTTATGCATGAATTAAACTATAATTATGAAAAATATAACAGAAAGGAATGCAACTATGAATATTGAGACTTAAAACTATAAGAAATTAGTTGATCAAATTGTAGTGAGCATTTGAGTTTAAGAAAAATGCTTTCATAGAATGATAGCTTAGTTATCGACATTATAAGGGCGAAGGCTGTCTAATGGTAAAATGATATTTCACGAGGCTTGAACTTGAATATATGACACATTCTGTGGAATATCATGTACATGAATGATTATAACAACATCATGAATATTGGGTGATCATATATGTTTTCATATTACTGTTAATGGTATTTATATTCATCGCACTGAGCTATCCATGAAACTTAATATTAATCTTTCATGTGTTTTCTATTAATTCTATCTCATAGACGTTATATCTTCGGATATGAGTTTCCACAAAGCAAAGTTCACAGCTAATGAGGATGGGTGACTGAGTGTGAACAATTATTATGAATAGCTACTTTTCTTAAGTTGATTGATAAGCAATACATGATAGTAATAGAACATTCATAGAGAATATGGAGTTGTCAAGCAAAGATGCTTCTTATTAGGGGGCGATGGGAGAAGTCAAATGAGATCAAGAAAATAAGAGAAAGATCACGCTAAACATAATATATAAAGAATTTAATAGCTTTTTAGATTTGTTTGGAATATGGCGTAGCACAAAACTCACATGTGTGAATCTTGGAAATAAAAGTTAATCCTTCTCTTGGGAGGCTTTCCACACATAAGTACATGACATGGCACAAAACTGAATTATTTATTGAGGAAACCTCTAGCCCACTAGTATAATTCAAGAAAATATACACAACAATTTATATCAGAAGTATATTGACCCCAAAAAGTATTGAGTCACTTTAGTACTAGCTAACAATGTTTTTTTTAGCTGCTTTTGGTGTTTCAATGGGATATTAATCAGTTGGAAATCATTGTTGTTAGTACCATTTTAGAATTTCTGTATCAATGGAGATTTGATAAAAAAAAGGCATCATAATTGAAGGTGATAACGTCAATGCAATGAATTTTTGTTATAATTCCTTGAATAATAATTCAAACAAGATTGTGCTGGATGTGGATTCTTCCTTTCTTGAAGAATTTCAAAATGTTAATTTCCTTTGTGTTTCAAGGCATGTGTAATAAGGTGGTTGATTATTGTGCCTCCTTAGCTATTTTTGGTAACTTTTTTTTTTTGAGATTATGCTCCGACTTGGGCTTATTTAGGTTTTGTTTGGGACAGTTTTCTTATTGCTTCTCAAAGCAGTTTTTTAGTATAAAAATTTTATTTGTTGCATAAAAAAGTTGCTTTAAGAAACAGTAAGAAAGTGCACCGAGCTATCCGGCCATGAAACTTAAAATTAATCTTCCTTGTGTTTTCTATTAATTCTTTCTCATAGATGTTATATTTTCGGATATGAGTTGCCACAAAGTCAAGTTGGCAACTAATGAGGATGGATGACTGAGTGTGAATAATTATTATGAATATCTATTTTTCTTAAATTGATTGATAAGCAATACATGATAGTAAGAGAACATTCATAAAGAATATGGAGTTGTCAAGCAAAGATGCTTCTTATTAGGGGGAGATGGGAGAAGTCAAATAAGATCAAGAAAACAAGAGAAAGATCACGCCAAATATAATATATAAAGAATCTAATAACATTTTAGATTTGTTGGAATATGGCGTAGCACAAAACTCACATGTGTGAATCTTGGAAATAAAAGTTAATCCTTCTCTTGGGAGGCTTTCCACACATAAGTACATGACATGGCACAAAATTGAATTATTTATTGAGGAAACCTCTAGCCCACTAGTATAATTCAAGAAAATATACACAACAATTTATATTAGAAGTATATTGACCCCAAAAAGTATTGAGTCACTTTAGTACTAGCTAACAATGTTTTTTTTAGCTGCTTTTGGTGTTTCAATGGGATATTAATCAGTTGGAAATCATTGTTGTTAGTACCATTTCAAAATTTCTGCATGAATGGAGATTTAATAAAAAAAATATCATAATTGAAGGTGATAACGTCAATGCAATGAATTTTTGTTATAATTCCTTGAATAATAATTCAAACAAGATTGTGCTGGATGTGGATTTTTCCTTTCTTGAAGAATTTCAAAATGTTAATTTCCTTTGTGTTTCAAGGCATGTGTAATAAGGTGGTTGATTATTGTGCCTCCTTAGCTATTTTTGGTAACTTTTTTTTTTTGAGATTATGCTCCGACTTGGGCTTATTTAGGTTTTGTTTGGGACAGTTTTCTTATTGCTTCTCAAAGCAGTTTTTTAGTATAAAAATTTTATTTGTTGCATAAAAAAGTTGCTTTAAGAAACAGTAAGAAAGACATTCCAAACGAAGCCTTACTGAATGAAGAGAGCCCTAAGAAATTTTAAGGGTTAGAATGACTTGGAATGGATAGTTAAATTTATGATAGAATGTTGTAAAGTTGATGGAGTGGATCCTTAAGTTCAGTGGTGTTTTAAGGCCACAGGATTATGTTAATGGGTTTGTGAGAGGGTCAAATAGATTATAATAAAGGATTTTTTATGTTGGGATGCAGGACAATAAGTAAAAGTAGGATATTTATTTTTTATCAAAGAAGTAAGAAGGCTGCATGACATAAACAGAGCACCAAGGAATTTCGGTAATCAAGCCAGGATCCAATATTTTAAATACCATAACTTATTTGAAATTTCATCAGTCATTTATTTCCTTATAATTTTCTATTAGGGAATGATGAATCAAACACAAACAAAAATAAATCATGATCTACAAAACACAAATGAACATGAAAGATTTACGTGAAAAATTCAAATCTGGAAAAAATCACGGGGAGAAGGAAAAACAACTTCATTATAGAGAAAAGGTGGAGTACTAACGGTTTCTAAACCCTAGCCCTTTACAACATACTTATAAGACAAAAATAGGCCACCGAAAATCAAGTGGAATTCCAAAATTTGTTTTAAGGCCAAGGGGCCGGGTGCTTCCTTCTTCGACCCACGACATATCTGTGAAGTATAGGACGGTCCAAGACATGAATTAATAAGAGTCAAGCTAAATTCAAGGCAACTCCAACATTTTCACTATATTTATAAAATCTTATAATCAAGAAAATTTCAAAAACACCAAGAAAGAGGTAAGTGTTGTGTTTAATTTTAGTAAAGAGAAACGCGTCTTCACTTTTGGGCATTTAGGATGGAAGAGATTTAATTTGAATGGAAAACCTTCCCTTGTGAATTTGAAATACGTCAATTCCCTCTTAAAACTTAAAATATAATCATTCTCCTTTTAAGTTATTATTTAAAAATTTAAAATTTAAAATTCAAAATTTTAAAATTTTTAATTGCGTGAAAAAATAAAATTATGCCATGTTCTCTTAGAATTTGTATAAAGAATTGAAAATATGGGTGCTTGTTAAATTATGTATCTACTCAAACTCAACTTTTAAATGAAACGCATTGCTAACCTCTATAATGAACCATCTTAAGTTGGCTCATGATGCAAATAGTCATGATTTTTAAAAATAGTATTCCTTAACTCATCTTCATTTCATAATATTATTTTCTCTAATGGACAAAAAGATATGGGGATATTGTAATCTTATCTGTCTATCTATAACTGCATGCATTGCGCGATGGATGTGAAGAAGTAGACCATTGTCGCGGCAATAATCCTCTCTAGTTGGCCAACAAGTAGTTGAATTGAAAATAATGAATGGATCACTACAACTATTAAACAAAGAGGCACTTCGAGCCATCCTACCCTGATGAATGACTAATTTGTGGCACTTTGCAAGGTAAGATTTATCAGCTAGCTCAAAAGAGAGTATGATCCAGCTACTTCTCAAAAGTGTTGAGTTAGCCATCTTTGAATTCATATTAAAAGATTAGACTAAATAACTAAATTTAATGTTTTATCATTAAACAAAAGACATGGAAGGTATATGTTTTAATTTAAGAAAGCAAATCTCACCTGACAAACATAAAGAAAAATACATTTTCTCTTTCTCCTCACTTGAAAATAATAAGGAAATTCTGGTTCAATGATTAAAATAAGAGGACAAATAGCAATGAGATCTCGAGAAATATGTTGGGGTGCTCGACGAGAGCTGGGCATTGAGGGACAAATTACTACAAACTTTATAATCTTTTGGAGAGCATAATCCTCCATTTGAAAATGACAAAAGAAAAAGCTCCCGTCTATTTGCTATGTTGTCTACAATCTTTGGAGAGAAAGGAACAATATAAAATTTGAGAATACTACCAACTGCCAATCTATTCTCGGGTTTAAGTCTCCCATTACAGTTCTTTTAAGTCACATGTAACAGTTGTACTCTTTTTTGTCTTTTATCATTAAATATATGACCTCTATTTATAGAGATTTATAAGGGTGTGATAACTTGTAGGAATAAAATAACCTAAAACTAAATCAACTCATAACATATGGTAAAACCTACAACATTCCTTTCCTACTATATACAATCAAAAAATGATGAAACCTAAGAGAACATGGCAAATCGGGATTGATGGAGATCATAATTATGTGCAACTAAAGCTATATTAAATAACCATATTTTCACACATAAAAAGCTACGTTATTCAAGATGTGGCAATATAGGCGGAAAAAAATTTATGTCAGAATTTTCTAATACAAAAATATATCATGATAGGCTTCAAAATTTGTTGAATATACACTAAGATTAATATTATATATAATATCATCAAGTGTACTAGCCTCAGCTTAAATTTAAGAGTTTTGAAACTCATCTTGATGCAATTGATGTATTTTGCATCACAATATTCTATCATAATTTTTTTTCCATATAGGTAATCTGCATCTTCAAGAGTTCATAAATACTACCTTAAATTTGCTCATGGCATTTGTCAATCTTCATTATTATGAAAAATAGGACATTTACACATATAGTACTAAAAATGTAATTTACATATTTAACATTTAAAACATATTATTTATATTATCAAAATACTTTGTTCATGTTTTTCATCTTTTTCACTCTCGAAATCCTTGATGACAAAAAAGCACAAGAGATGAGAAAATCTCAATTGGATCTAGTTGGGACAACAAAAGGTGAGGACTAAGCTAAGGGAAGTTGCAATGAGATGTTGCAGAGACGGCAAACAGATGAGAAAGTAGCAATGAGAAAGGCCTACTTTGTTTACTCTTTAAACATTTATTACACTCTCTACAGTAATCAGCTTCTTACCCGCTCATTTGTATGATCTTTATTATCTAATTTTGTAATTCAAATAGAAATAATACTTCGATGGCATGAGAAGATAAAATATTTCGAAATGTTCCAATATTAAAATTTTGGATTTTCATTTTGTTGGACATTCTGATGACCTCTTCGAACTTGGACTATATCGTGTCCTATAGTTGCCATTCAAATATAAAAGTTAAATCTGTACTATACTAAATATAATAGGTTTAATTTAACTAAAATTATATATTAACCTTCTGCGACTTATTTTTTTATTTTTTGTTCATTTTCTACTAGCTTTTTTGGTTTCCACCTACGTTGAACGTTTGGCAGTTCGTACTTGTTTGATTTAATTTTGCCAGCTATTACGTGGAATAGGCCTTTGGTTCTAACTTTATTTTGGACCATTTACAGGGATCTGATAGCTGAAATTTTGGACGGCATTTCGACGTTTTATTAAGCTAACTCCAAGCATAGAGCTTAAGAAAAAAATTATTATATAGTTTATATATGATTTTCAAGAAGATTTTACGTGTTTGAATTATTTGCGTTCGATTTGATAAATTAATAAATCAAATTAAAAAATTGACTTATTTACTTAAAAAATCGAAGCTGAATAATACTTGAGCGCTCTCAAATTCTATTATTCTGTGTGGAGGCGAGACGCAACTCTGCGTTCGGAGGCGAACAGTTGCAACTACGTCAGAGGTATTGAGCCGCGGTACCAAGCACTATCGAGCAGCTGTACCGAGCGAAGGAGTGACATGACGCTTTTTGATTGGTCTCCGGACGACGTTGGGCGTCTTCACAAAATAATTTTTTTCCAAATTATACTCCTTTACATCTGTACTCAAGCATATGAGTGTTTTAGATGAAGGAGATTTAGAAAATTTTTTTATTTTAGTATTAAGTTAATATCAATGCACCTTAATATTGAGTAAAGTAGTAATGAAACTCATAAACATTTCTTTTTATTGTTTGATTGGCAAAATATCTCTTTTCAAGGATGATGGTTCATTAATTCTGTGTGGAACTGGTGTAGGGCTGGTGAAAATACATCCCTTGCTGTAGAAACGACAAAGGAGAACCATTCAAATATAGTTAGCGGTTTAAACTCCTCTTCGATTTTGTCAAAGAAATTCTAAAGATATGGTTGAATATTATTAACTGATAAAGAGAATAAGATTTTTTTTTTTTTTTTTTAGAAAACTCATACAATGGCCTACGCATTTCAAAAAAGAAGAAAATATGTCCTAAGACGATCAAAAGCTTACTAAAAATACAGTTTTGAAGAGAAACCTATGAGCTAATGATCCAATTAAGTACAATCAAATATAGCAAGCAACAACTGATAACAAGATAAAAACATCCACGAAAATCTCAAAAAAGCAAAACCACAAGGCAACAAGCCAGTCGTGCTCAATCAATGGCAAGGTTTACTGCAACCATTCAAACGGAAGGCAATGACCATCCAGAGAAGGAAACAAGCAGCAGCCCACACAAAAAAAGTCACCACAAACATAGCCTCACAACCTAAATATGGCCACCAAGCAAGAACACACCACCAGTGGTTGCCAACAAACCAAGCCGATCAGATGGAAAGTAAACCGCCTCATTATTTTCATGTCCACAAAACCTACACCGCCACAATCCAATCCAACAAAAGCCAACCCAAACCAATCATCAAGAAGCTGCAGCAACCCACCAACCACACAACCAGAAGAAAGATTACTTCTTCTTAGTTTTTCTCCTTCTACGATTGCTTCCAGAATTAGAAAAGTTTTTATGAATTTTGTCAATCACATTTAAATCATATAACTCTTTAAAATCATCCAAAGCTTCCTCCAAACCTTCACCAGCAAACCCGCAAGGTAAAGAACTATATCCATCCAGCTAGTCTAAATGATCCACCCTATTATCAATCACATTCTAAAGAAACAAGCTCAATAGGTACATCAACAATTGCATCTTCTCAATCTCCGCTAAGTTACAAGTCAAGCTCACCGATGTAATAAGATTTTATTCACTTCCCACATGTTTATTAGAATCCATATCATCCTTAGAACCAATACAAGCTATAGGTTCCAGAGAATACAAAGTGCCACCAAAGGAGACATTAGAATTTCCAGCCGCAAAGGCACCTCCACTAGAGGACCACCTACTACACATCCTCCAAAATCAACATCCAAACTATTAGCAGAGTTAACTAAACAATTATTAGCTATCAAAACCTCCTTAGCTCTGCTAGATGTAATCAAAGGCGTGAAATCCTCCACAACAAAAACAGGCTCAAGTATAGCATCAATAGGACCCTCAATCACCCCAATTGGAGCATTAATATGATCATGCTTCCCATCATTATTCGAAGAAACAACAATGGCACCATTAATCTCCTCAGCACTAACCATATGGTTTGCCTCACAATTATCCTCATTAAGCCTCTCAGAAATAAGAAGCAAAACATTTAAGGAATAAGGAGCATTAATATCCAAAGTGTTAACCATCTCAATAACATTATCCTCAATATTATCATTAGTAGCAGTACTATTACACCGGTTAAGGGAGGGAAGAAGACGACAATCACCCTTAGCATGACCAATAATCTTACAAAGCGCACAGAAAGGATGAAAAACTCATGTTAACATTTTGAATGTAACCAAATTTTTTAAGGCCTGCCCAAATCTTATCAGGAAAGCTTTTAGTGATGTCAAGTTTTGCCTTGTAGTTAATACTTTGGATGTTGAGCATGGAAGTTTTCCCCCCTTTTTATGTGATTTGTAAGAGAATTGGTCATGCCAAGGGTGATTGTCGACCTCTTCCTTCCCTTAACCCCTGTAATGTTGCTTAGTGCCAATCCGGGTAATCTTAATGTTATGGCTGAGGATAATGCTATTGAGATGGTTAATATTTGGATATTAATGCTCCTTCTTTCTTAAATGTTCCGCTTATTATTACTGAGAGGCTTATTGAAGATAATGGTGAAGCGAACCTTATGGTTAATGCTGACAACATTAATGGTGACATTGTTATTTCTTCAAAAAATGATGGGGAGCATGATCTTTTTAATGCTCCAATTGGGATGATTGAGGGTCCTATTGATGTTATACTTGAACCTGTTTTTGCTGTGGAGGATTTTCAGCCTTTGATTACTTCTAGCAGGGCTAAGAAGGTTTTGGTAGCTAATAATTGTTTAGTTAACACTGCTAATAGATTATGAAGGATGTGTAGTTGGTACTTGGTAGCCCTCAAATGGAGGCCGGTTCCTTCTATGACTAGAAATGCTATTATCTCCTCTGGTGGCACTTTGTATTCTCTAGAACCTATGGCTTGTATTGGTTCTATGGATGTTCTAGATTCTAATAAACATTTGGGAAGTGAAGAAAATTTTGTTACTTTGGTGAGCTTGACTTATAACTTGGAGGCGATTGAGAAGATACAATTTGTTGATGTTCCTATTGAGCTTGTTTCTTCAGATGAACTGAAGAAAATTTTAATTTGTCTTCTTATGTGATTGATAATAGGGCAGATCATTTAGATTGGCTGGATGTATATGGTTCATCACCTTGCAGGGTTGATGAAGGCAGTTTAGAAGAGGCTTTATATGATTTTAACGAGTTATATGGTTTAAATGTGAGTGACATAATTTGTTTAAACTTTTCTAATTCTGGAAGCAAATGTAGAAGGAGAAAATATAAGAAGAAGTAATTACTGCAGCTTCTTGATGTCTGGTTTTCTTTTTTATGGTTGTTTGGGTTGGCTTTCATTGGATTGTATTGTGGGGATGGAGGTTTTATGGACATGTTATTGATGAGGCGGATTACTTGCCATCTGATCGGATTGGCTTGTTGGCAACCACTGGTGATGTGTTCTTGCTTGGTGGCCTTTGTTTGGGTTGTGAGGCTATGTTTGTCCATCTGATGACTTTTTCTGTGAGGGCTACTGCTTGTTCCCTTCTCTGGATGGTCCCTGCCTTCCATTTAAGTGGTTATAGTAATCCTTACCATTGACTGAGCCCATCTGGCTTGTGGCCTTGTGGTTTTGCTTTTGTGAGATTTTCGTGGATGTTTTTATCTTGTTTTTAGCTGTTATTTGCTATGTTTGATTGTACTTAGTTGGATCATTAGCTCATAGGTTTCTCTTGAATATTGTAGTTTTAATGAGCTTTTGATCTTCTAAAGACTTATTATGTTTTCTTTTTTAGTACGCGTAGGCCCTTATATGAGTTTTCTCAAAAAAAACAAAAAAGCAAAAATTAGCTAAAATTAAGCCCATTTGATTAACTTTCACCTAGGTCTATGAGCTTCCCTTGAACACCATAATCCATGGTTATCGACAAAGATTATTCAATCAAATTAACTTAATAAAATTTATGCTACTAAATAAAAGCATCTAGGCAACAAACTAATATTAGTTGAAAGTTTTACCCGATGATTAAGGTTTCCTTTGGGACGGCTTTCTAACTACTTTTTAAAGCAGCTTTTTAATGCAACAAATAAAATTTTTATACTAAAAAGTTACTTTAAGAAGCAGTAAAAAAGCCGTCCCAAACGAAACCTAAGAGGGATTATTAAACATAAAAGCTTGCATCTACAAAAAACTTCTAGAAATGATCATAAATTCTTAACAAGAGAGCAAAATTTTTTAATTGTTGTCTTATTTGATATATAATTTGCTTTATAAAAATTCAACCAAATAATCAAGAGGACCTAGGCAAAAATTGTTGGAACCCACAACTTCTTACATTAATAATTGCAAGATTTCATTAATTGGATAGTATTGAATATAAATATGTATGAATTCATTTGGTTGAAATAACTATTAGAATTCATACATAATGAATGCACAATATTAGCAATTTGGTTAAAATAACTATTAAAATTCAAAATGCACAATTTTATAATTGTATAGTAATGAATCTAAATATCAATGAATTCATTTGGATAGTATGCTTTACCGAAATAACTCTCCAAAGCACACTTCGAAAAAAAATAAAATCATTATTCAATTAAATTAGAGCGAGTATTCTCAATTTTAAGGCATAGTAGTTTCGTTTGAGATGACTTTCTTACTGCTTTTCAAGCAGTAAGAAAAGCTGTCCCAAAAGAAGCCGTAATTTCATTAAATTTTTTTGATATTTCTGGCTGTATTCATGAACAATTTAAAAAACATAAAGAGGTTAAGTTGATACCTTACCATAAATCATACCGATAAATTCAATCTAAAAGCTCTAAAATATACAAAAGTTATCTTAAATAGAGCGATCGCCTCAAGACTAACCAAAAATCTCATAAAGAAAATTACTACCATCAATAGGAGTTCATAAATTTTTTCCCATGATAAATAATTAAAATTGAATTACTATGCAGAACAATTTTTGCCACAAAACACACAAGAATAAGCAGGGCAAATTATTGGGTTTGGACACCGGACGTGTTCGGAGCCCAATGAAAATGCGCCACATCACCTCCTACTCGGTACTGAGCTCGGTACTCAGTACTTCACAGTACCGAGCTTAGTACTGCTCAGTACTGTGAATATCGAACGTAAGCTGTCTGATGTCCGAACCCAATAATCTCCCCATAAATAGATATTCAAATCGCTAGCTAGCAGCCTATGCTAGCGTGATACTCGTAGTACAACATTAGAAAATAAAAGAAATATAGCCCGCAGAATAAAACAATAATAAAAATAGTCAGCAAGCAAAAGTTATAAAATAACTAAAATAAATAAATCCTGCCGCAAAAAATAACTCAGGGCATACCGCATACCTGACAAGTAATTGAAAATAAGATCTACAACCCACAAGAAAAAAAAATCACTCTAAAATTCAAAAGTATGGCTGGAATATGATATCAATTAGATTAAATCTCCTTCTTATGAGAGTTCCTATCGTTATGTCGAAGATTTCTCCATTTTACAAGGTTGGATTTTAGCAATTAGATCAGTTAGATATAGCTAAATAAGAAGGGGTGACAATATTTGACTAGTCTCAAAACTTGATCCGGAAAATTTTAAGATCGTGTCAACCCATTTTCCATATTGGTTGGGTTCGAGTTTCTGACTCTTTTTTAAAATAGAATCAGGTTTGGGTTGACCCAGAAAGTTAAAAATGACTTGAATAGACCCATGCTGACCCACCCTCATATTCGCTACTGACCCGCCCTTGCGTCCACTGTCTGACCCACACTCACTTATGCTGCTGACCTGCGCTCGCACAACACCAGCGCAACCTCCAATGCTTGTGTCTGCACCAGGACGCCCAGACATGTGCTTGTTTGGCAGGCCGCAACACCCCTGCATTGCCCCTGGACATGCATGCCGCCACACCCACACCGCCCCCTTCGCGCTCGCATCCACGCTATGCCACTGCTCCCACACCAGCTCGCATCCACGGTTCCGCGCCCAATCCCTTATTTTGGGTCGTGTTGGGTTGAACTAAAAACTAATTTGATTGGGTTCAAGTTAAGGATGTTGACCCGATCGAAACTATAACCGGATCGGGTTCGTGTCCGTTCAAACACTGACCATTTGATTTCGAATTGGACCTGAATCTGACCTGAAAATCCGTTTTGAACCCCTATAAATAAGGCTGGTTTAATTGTTGACATATGGATTACAAGAGATTTATAGCTATACCACTAATTATGGGACATCTACACCTGTAATCCAATGATCATGCATTAATTTCAAATTGACATATGCTGTCTATTCCAGCACATATCCGATATATAGTCCTATATATCTACATATCTTAAAACTTGTAGTGTTGACCATGACACTTTCTGATTTTGATCTTTATATATATATATTGATCTTTATATCTTCCCTGCTATGATCTAAAATCTCTTTAAATCTAAGTTCTGATATTAATTATTATGACAGGAAGAAAATAAAATGCAAAAAATCAAATAAATTTGAGAGACAAATATAATAGAAATGACAAGTGTAAGATATACAAATTTCTATTTTTCATTAAGATCGACTTATATTCATGACTGTGAAAATAAATAAATAAATATTTCACTAAAATGAGGGGTACATCAATAATTTATCTTTTCATAAAATTAGAGATAAAAAAAAAAACTATTTTACTTATATCAATGATTGAGATGAATAATCACATGCTTAAAAGATGAGAGTTGAATGTTAAGAAGAAGAATGATTGACGTTGTTGATAATTATTTGTTTTTATTAAGCCAGAGATCAAAGTAGAACTTGTCCTTGCCCTATTTCAAAGTTTCTTTTACGTAGCTCATCTTGATACATTGGTTGGAAGCTTTGGCTGTTAACTAAGGCTTCGTTTGGGACGGCTTTCTTTCTGCATCTTGAAGCAGCTTTTTAGTACAAAAATAAATATTTTTGTACTAAAAAGCTACTTCAAGAAGCAGAAAGAAAGTCGTCCCAAACGAAGCCTAGCCTTAGACTTCGTTTGGGATGACTTTTTTATTGCTTCTTAAAACAGCTTTTAGTTTAAAAATTAAAATTTTATGTTAGAAAGCTGGTTTAAGAAGCAATAAGAAAGTCGTCTCAAGCAAAGCTTAAGAGATCTTAGGTTCGAGTCTTTTATATGTGATGTGGGTGTGAATTTGTCTTAATTGACCTAAATGCCCCTCCCCCCAAAAAAATTCCCCATTTAATAAATTTGGAACTAGTAGCAGCTCATATTCTTAAAAAGGCATCTCTCCCTCACAAACACATGAAAAACAGTACTTCCTCTCCCTTTCACTCTGTTTGTTTGTGATTATGAAATATCAAATCCTTCATTCTAAAACTTATTAAAATTATGGGTTAAAATAATTTTGAAGATTGAATTTTACTTACTTTTATTGTGAGTAATGTTGATGACGATTACTTGGACTAATTAATTAATTAACAGCATTGGTGATATTATTTGTTAGTAAACTTAGATGTTCTGAATTTAATTGCGCTATAAAATTTCTTTTCCAAACCTTTATGGTGTTTTTTTTCCTCTTACAAATAAAGAAGAAAAACAAGTAGAAGAAGATGACGAAGAAAAAAATGATAATTTTGATTGTCAATGGGATCAATCTATGTGTTTCTGGTTTTATTTGATGATGACGTTTTTTTTTTATTGCCGACTAAACAAGATATATAGTAGTTTGCTAAAATATTTTGTATTAGAGGATTTGACGTTGGTTACTTAAAATTATTACATCATTGTTATGTACGTGTTGCTTGATTGATCAAAATAAACATCATTATAATTATTGCGGGCTAGAGTATTCATGATGGTAAAGTACGAAAAACCTTATTGCTTAACGGTGCAGGAGTATCACGCACACAAACTGAGAAAAAAGAAACATTGTAATTTTTTGCGTGGAAAGCCATGCATGGAAAAATCATGGGGCCACGCCCAGTTGATATGATTCAATTAGTGTTTGAATAGATTACAATTGACTGATTCGTCCTTGAAATTGGGGTCGATAAGATTACAACAATCAACTGTCAGGTTGAAATCTAATGATCGATGAACGGAGATCATATGGAAAATCCGGCGGCGCTCGAATGTTGGGCGGAAATTCGGCATCAGTTGGTAGCTAGCTAGAAGTCATGTGTCAATCGCTTGCTGGGCGGGAAGTCTGACATCAATCGGTGGTCGGACTGAAGTTTAGCGACGGTCGATAGTCTGACGGTGGTCGAGAAGGAGTCTGGTGGTAAGATAACTCTAGTTTCTCTCTCTTTCTTAATTGAACCCCTTTCCATAAAAAATGATAGGTCTATTTATAGTTTTCTTATACTGACATGACCAGTAAATATGAGAGAGATCAAGGGTATGTTGGGGGTGATTTGAATGGATGGACGATATTGATCCCATTGATCATGGACCGTTTTATTAATGGGAATTTGAATGTCTAAATGATACCAAAATTCGACGATCCTGGGCTCGTTGGATTCATCTCGTCGAGCCGCTCGATTCAACTATAAGCATGACACAGTTTTTGAAATCATTTGGTCATTCAATTTATGGTTTGAATTTTTCAACTACGCTTCGGGTCTTTGAATTAGACTCATATGGGCTCGGATTGAGTCGAATTTGGTGTCGTTGGGTTCGTATTTTTGAGACATTCAGACGATTATAAGTTTGCTGAAATCAGAGTTCGGATGATCCTAGATTTAATTTTGGAAGCTTTCAACTCCATTTTTCCTTGAGATGCGTGTCCGATCAAGATAAATTTTTGATGATATATCAATAATAATTTCTGCAGATTTAATAATATAATCATCAATGAACAATATGTTAGTTATAAAATTAAATAAATTTTAACTAGTTGAAATATATACCATTTAATATCCAATTATAAAAGTATATGAAACTAAGGCTTCGTGTGAACAGTTTTTTGTTGCATCTTAAAGCAGTTTTTTAGTATGAAAATTAATAATTTTATATTAAAAAGTTGCTTTAAGCAGCAACAAAAAAATCGTCTCAAACATGCCTAAATCATAATGAATTACCTTAATTTGCGTAATTTAACAACGTAAACAGTAAGCCGTGCCTTGCATTTGCTGCCTTAAAAAATTTGGTTAGGATTGTTATAGTGAATTAATATACTTATCTTGAAGTAAGATTGTGCGTAGGCCTTCGTCTAGTAATTTGGATGTGATTTACAATAAATGAAGTCGTTCATAAAAACAATTTAAATACTTCTAAATTAAATTAAAAGGTTGTTAATTTAATTCTTTAATGAAATAAATTGATATAAGGAACAATATTTTCCCTGATTATTTTTTAATTTGAGGATGTTTAGATTATTTATACCAATGACAAAGAAAGCCCCAAATTATTAGTTATTAACTAAATAGTGATTTGAAATTTAAAAAATTTAGTTAAAATTTAGGGCTTTTTTTGGCTTAAGCTTTACTAGCATGCACAACAATCTTTCAATTCATATGGGTTTGATAGTTCTACATAATAGTTTTTTAGGGAATATAGTTATTATCAGTCAGAACTAGGGGTGTAAACGAGTCGAGTCAAGCTTGAGTTAGGGGGTGTTCGAATTGAGCTCAACTGTCAAATATTGAGTTCGAGCTCGAACTTGAGTCGAGCTCAAAAATCGAAATCGAGCTCGACTCGTTCCACCATAAACGATTCGAGCCGCTCGTCGAGCCTCCGGTGTGGTCCTCAAAAAATTTATTGGGGTCTTTTTGGTTTGCGGTTACCAGGAGGAATAGAGAGAGAGAGAGTGAGAGAGATTTGTTGTTAGCATTTATTACTCTATGGCCCCTGTCATAGAAGAGAGAGATAGAGAAAGTATTGAGCAGATTTTTTTGGGTTTGATTTCAGCGGGAGAAAGAGAGAGAGAGAGAGGGGGAGCCCATTAAGATTTGAAATACACGCGTGGGCGGGCGGGCGGGCGGGCGGGAATTTAAAATACACGTGGGCGCCTTGCATTGTTATTATTATTTTTTAAATATTTAAATTTAATAATTTTGTGCTGGCTAGTGAGCTCACGAGCCGAGCCTCGTCAAAATTTAACTCGAGCTCCAGCTCGTGGCTCGATAAACTCAGCTCGTGATCGTGAGCTCGTTATCAAGTCGAGCTCGACTCGGCTCAGCTCACTTACACCCCTAATCAGAACCCTTGGTTAAAGATTCACAAGCTCATTATGCATAGATTTTATCATGAATATGATCGGATATGCACTCATATGGGAGTTCAATCTTGCTCAAGCTGAAGGATATGACATCAAATGATGTTTGTGATGGTGTTCGATCACAACATAAATATTATCTACTGGTTTCAACAATACTGAAATTTTAAGACATAAATGCAATGAAAATCTTGATGCTCTTAGGCTTCGTTTGAAACGGCTTTTTTACTGCTTCTTTAAACAGCTTTTTAGAACTAAAAAACTGTTTTAAGAAACGGTAAGAAAGTCGTCCCAAACGATGAACAATCAAATGGTGTCTAATAATAATTATATTCATGCTTGTGAGATATCAAAAAAATGGGATGGAAGTGAGGTCTTAGATGACCGTTCGGATAACGTAACATTAAACCTTGAAGGATACCTTCCAAATAATCTGCTTGAAGTTATATGTTTTTCTAGGAAACAAAGAGATCTATTGCATGCTAAATAGATAGGCAATTATTAAAAAAGTTAACCACTTGATGATTTGTTCAAATAACAAAATAACTGTAAATTTTGTACACCATGACCATCCATCACGATCATGTATGTGATTCTTATGCGTAGTGACTATTAAGCTTTTAAAATAGCTTGGAGAATAGCAAGCCATAAGGTGTCTTAAAAGAGAGATTATTACATGTGATCATCATATCGTCTGGAGGCCAATCAGGACGTACCACATCACCTGATACACAACGGTACATAATAATGATACACAACATATTGATGACATGGCACATTCTAATTTTCTTCCGGATGGAATCCGATGACCGCACGTAATAATTTCGTCTTAAAAGAAATCCTAGGATGCTAGATTGAAGGTCGTATTCAACCGTTAAGAGGAGTCATATCACTTGCTTTACATATTAAAGGAAGTAACTTAGTCTATCATGTGAGGTTTTTTTTGTACTCAAATGACTAAAATTGATTTCAAAGTATGTTCTAGACTTTTGAGCTGAGATTTTGTCAGTCGGTTTTAGGCATAGATATAATCTTTTGATTTAGTATAAGGAGATGTTACTTACAATGGTTTGTATCGGTGAAAATTATGATTTATTTTCATTGACTAAGGTTTCGTTTGGGACGGTTTTTTTACTGCTTTCTAAAACGGAGTTTTAGTACAAATTTTTTTATTTTTGTACTAAAACTCCGTTTTAAAAAGCAGTAAAAAAGCCATCCCAAACAAAGCCTAAATTGACTCCTTTTAGTTAAGGGATTTACTGCTGAATTGACTGTGAGTCAAAAAAATTGAAAATGTATAATTGAATGAAGATAAAGAATACACGTGTTGACTGACCAGTTTTAATTTCTTCTAAAAAAAATTTTTTTTTTGATAACATTAAACACATTAATGCTTTCCAACAACCCACTGATTTTAATCAATATTATGAAAATATATCACCATTATATGAATAAATCAAGAAATACTTAGAGGCTATGTGGTTAGAGAAATTTAAAGTTTTGGATGGTTTTAAATATAATGTAAACAGGTACATTTTTTTAACATAATATAGAGATTTTATTTCATCAAATAAAGAAGGATACAACCAAGCATAACAAGAACAAAGTAGGATTACACAAACAAAGTTAGAAATGAAGAGAAAGCAAACAGTGATGAAGGCGAAGAAGCCAGCCATGCTCAGTAATTGCCAAAAGCTCCCTGCCACCACCCAAATGCTAGGCTCGGATCATCCAGAAGAGGAAACAACAATAATCCATAAAGAAGAAAGACAAGCTAAAGCGTCACCAATGGTTGCCAAAAATTCACAACTGTCTTGGTGGTGAACAAAAAGTCTCCATATCATTTCACACAAAAGAACGATACAATTACAAAGCGTCAAAGCCCAACACCACATTCCAACCAAACAATAGCCAACCACATCCACAAATGCTGCCATTAGAGTGACACACACCGACAAACAACGAAATAAAAGGCCTCCAACGATAGTAAAATAATCACAATTACTTCTTTTTGGGTTTACACCACAGTCGTTTTCCTCCTCCATGGGAGAAGGCCTTGTCAACAATACGATTTACATTCAAATTAAAGAAAGCATTAAACTCCTCCTCGGCCCCCACTAGCTCATCTCCCACACCCTCACTAATTGAGGATAAGTGCCCTTAAAGCCAATCAGATTGAATCACACTAGAATCATGAAAAGGCAAATCCAGCTGGGCTTTCAACTTCTCATTAGAAATAATACAAATAGGGATATAAAAAATTACTTTAGAAATTATTAAGGAAGAAGTGGGCATAATAGGTCCAACAAAATCATCAGGCATTCCACTAAAAGAATCATTATCCACCGCGATGTTAACACAACACTCCATATTAACCATGCCATCTCCATGTTAAGTTATATAGTAGAAGTAAAACACTATGGATCCTTCAGAACAACAACTAGAGAATCATAAGCCTTTTGCATGGTACAATCCGTAAAAGAGACAATCAGATCAACTACCTCCAAACCATCAATATTAGCATCAACAACGCCCAAATTCTCCTTAACATTTTCATCAACATCTAGACCATAAGAGGTCAAAGCCACGGGCTCATAAGAGAGCCCAACATCAATAACGGAAACTATCACATGATGAACCATAGAAGCAACCACGGGCTCGGATAGACCCACGTTGACATCATCACAAGAGTTTACTAAATGACCCTCACCAACATCAACAACCTCATTGCATGAAGCTAAATCCACACTTATATTGACTTGCATAGAAATAAGCTTCACAGTAGATGGCAAAACACTCTCATTACTTGCATTAGAAGAGAGAATATTAAGAGGAATAATGTCATCATTAACATTTCCATCTAATAAAACTATAGGTAAATGCATTCCCAATAGCATTGCCATCATACGGAGTGGTATTAGAAGTCTTCAGAATAGAGGAATGGGAGGAACATTACCCCTAACATTCCCAATGCATTTACAGGAATCACAACGTGATGGAAACTCCTCTATTTCAACCATCTGAATATAGCCGAAGTTTTCAGGACCAAGCCAGACTTTGTCTGAATATTTTTTGGTGATGTCAAGCTCAACTAAAACATGTGCAACATAGGGCTGAGAGCCCACATAGGTATCATTGTCGACTTTTAAGGGCCGACCAAATATAGTTCCTAAAGCATGAAGGATTCATGGAGGAAAAAGACGAGGCCTTAGTTTTGGAAAGAAAATCCAAATGAGAATCACACGGGACTCAACATCGATATCAAGAGCAGGGGACCATTTAGTTAATTTTATGAAATAGTTATTTACAAAGTAAGATCAATGACAAAATACTTTTCTATAATCTAGATCATTCGACAACTTAATCAGAACATGCAACACATTAAGCAAAGTCACAGAAAACTCAATATTTAGCGTAAGGTTAAAGAAGAACTTGCGAATAAAATCCAAATTATGATGCACGTGATGGAAAACCCACTAACGCAAATTGGAAAGGAGCCGCAAGCCCACGAATCTCATCTTCTAAAATCCACAAAGAAGGAATACCACGAAATAAAGATGGTTTTAACTCAGGAAAGCCACCATTATAGAAAGATCCAGCTAGGGCATCTACAAAAGATATCGATTTCACAACTCCAACCAAAAATCTAAGATCACAAACTCTATTCACCTCCATTCCAGCCATAAAGGACCGGAGGTGGATGAATCAAGAAGACAAACAAAATCAATGAAAAAGCAACAATAGAAATGAGAAAGGTGAAGGAGCTTCCCTAAAACCCAACAGATGGCCCAAAGCCGTCGAGAGAGAATCAAAGCAGCCCTAGCATGCTGGAGCATGTGCCAACGAGTTGTCGGGAGTGAACCTAGCGGAGCACTAGCCGACGCGTCTCTAGGCAAGAGAAGCAATGCAAATCTATTTGGGGCAGCTTTTTTATTGATTTATATAGCAGCTTTCTAGTACACATTTTTTTTATTAAAACGAATTTTTGCACTAAAAAAGTGTTTTAAAAAGTAATAAAAAAGCTATCTCAAATGAAGCCTTAGTTAGCTTGAAGCAATATATATATATATATATATGGGGGCAATCATAATGCGCCACATCACCTTTTTGCTTTGTACTAGTGTTGTATACTGGGTGACGTGGCGTGTTCTGATTGACCTCTGGACTGTCAGGTGTCAACACATAATAATTTTTTACAATGACGCTGAGCTATGTGGGTGCCAGCACATGTGGAGAAAGTGATTTAGTGTATTTTAAAACTGCCCAAACTTAATGATTTAAAATACAGAGAAGAAAAACCAAAGGATAAAATCTAAATCTACTGATAAATTATTTATGATTTATTTTTAGAACAAACAAAATACTTAAATTTTGAAAATTCGTGCAGTCCTTTTATTCTATTCCTAAAATATTCAAATCAAATAAACTCTTAGCTGAGTTTATCAACAAACTGATAAACAAGTAAAGACATCTTCTAGAAGAAAACAAGCAGCTGAGTGATCGTTTAGATTAACAATTTCAGATCTTTATGCTTAATACGTTACCAAAAAATAGGCTTGATCCAGCACGAATCTCAAGAAAAAATCAAGTTGGAAACTTTCAAAACTAAATTGGAGACCATCAGAACTCTGATTTCAACAAACTTGTAGTCGAACTGAGAATCTCGGAAATACGAACCCAACGACACCAAATTTGACTCAAACCGAGCCCAAATGAGTCCAAATCAAGGACCCGAAGCATTGTTGGAAAGTTCAACCACAATTTGAGATGCCAAACGGTCTCCAATCGTGACATGCTTATAATCGAATCAAGCGGCTCGACGAGACGAATTCAACGAGCCCAAGATCGTCAAATTCTGATATCATTAAGACAGTCAAAGGTCTATTGAACGATGCATGATTGTAGAAATCAAGATCGGTCGTCCATTCGAACCACTCCTAATTTACCCTTGAGCTTCCACTTATTTACAAGCCATGCCACTCAAGAATTCTATAGATAGAGCCCCACTTCATCTTGAAAAGGGGGGAAGAAGGCCAAGAGAGAAGAAGGAAGAGAAGGAATAAAGCTCCAGCCGCCTAGCTCCTCCTCGACCACCGCCGAAGTGCTGTCGCACCATCGCCGGAGTGCAGCCGCACCACCGCCGGACCACCAAGGGATGCCGGAGTGCTGCCGCACCATTGTCGGAGTGCTATCGCACCCCCGCCGGACCACCAAGGGACGCCGGAGTGCTGCCGCACCACCGACGGACCACCAAGGGACGTCGAAGTGCCATCCGAAGCTGAAGTACCGCCTGACACTAGAGTGCCGCCGGACCACCATCTGACAGTGGAGTGACGTTGGACTTTTGCAAAACTCTCAGTTGATATTTGTAATCTGGTCGTCTTCAAGGACAAG
>NW_021319309.1:6507592-6533965 GCF_001605985.2 Dendrobium catenatum | reverse complement strand
GCCACTCGGTCTTAGACTATGGAGAAATAAGAAATTTAGTTTAAATCCCGCAAAATACAATAAATTATATTTAAAAAATTTATAAAATATTTAAGACTCTTGTCAAACACACGTGTCAAATGACACATTTTCGACGTATTCGACATGTATTGGAGGAGTGGAAGACATTTGTGATGCCAGATACGAGTATGCACATCTTATTGAGAAAAAATGTTGGTGCACCGCATGCATGCATCAGATGATTAAAAAATAGAACTTCGATTTCTTTAATGTAGTGGGCGCCCGAACGTAGAGGGGGATTGGTATTGCTCACTTACAGTGGATTATATCATCCATGAATTTCGTATCTCGATGCCGTGGCACGTCTCTTTCATGTTTCTAGATGTCACTCTGCTATGCAGTTTTCACTTTTTTATTCTCACCTAAATTTGGATTTGTTCTTCTAATTTAAAAGATAATGAAGTTGTCTTCTCACAAGTGGCTGATTCTCATTTGAAAATTTTTATGGTTGGCCTTCCCTTCTTTGAATGCTTTTGAAGTTGGAGAATAATTGGTAGTGCGGTTTCTCTTAATTTATGGAAATACAGATGACCAGGGAGTGAAAGGTGTTGATTTCTTCCAGCCTTTATTAGGTTTCGTAGCATTGTTGACAGAGATCTGCCGTAAGGCGGAATTTTTTAGCTTACCTTTTGTCTTCTTCTTTATCGATTTCACTTTCTTGATTATTTCATCACTTTCTTTCTTTTTGAGTAACTTATACTGTTTTGTTGGGCTGGTTTTTAGAGAGAAAAAAGCAATTTTCAGCATTTTTGTGGAATTTTACTATGGATCCCGAGTCTGGAAAAAGCGACGATCATCAAAAGGTAGTTTCAGACTAGAAATTATACTGTTATTATTGTTTGGATATCGATCGATTTACTTTTAGCATTTCTTGGGAACTTTCGCCTTGCTAAAGCTGCTCAAATTAAATCTACATGTCTTATATTGTTGTATTTTGATTCTGGTGCTCTTTTTTTAAGTGATTCAGGATATTTTGTTTATGTGGCAATTTTTTTTTCCCCGATCATTGTGTCTGTAATCTTTTGGGAAGGAACTAAGCTTCCTGATATCTTGTGTTCCAATTATTTGTTTCAGAAGGTTTCGTGGAAGGCCGTCTTGCTTCTGGCATATCAGAGTTTGGGAGTCGCGTATGGTGACTTGAGTATTTCTCCTCTATATGTTTACAAATCCACATTTGCAGAAGATATTGAACATTCTGATTCGAATATAGAGATTTATGGTGCGCTTTCCTTTGTTTTCTGGACCCTTACCCTTCTCCCTCTGTTCAAATATGTCTTCATAGTTCTTAGAGCAGATGATAATGGCGAGGGTAAGTATCGACTAGATGGATCTTTCTTTTTAGTGAGGGGTTTGTTCTTAGGGATCTAATTATCTTTGTTTTGCTGCAGGTGGTACTTTTGCTCTATATTCCTTGATATGCAGACATGCAAATGTCAGCCTTCTGCCAAATAGGCAGCTTGCTGATGAACAACTTTCTACATACACAATAGAGCCCCCAACTGAAACAGAAACTAATTCGAGAATCAAAATTTTGCTGGAGAAGCATAAAAACTTGCACACTGTTCTTCTTATAGTAGTAATGCTTGGTACTGGTATGGTGATTGGAGATGGAGTCCTGACTCCAACTATGTCAGGTGCATTTTCCTCATTCTAGAATGATAACACTGTAATCTGCCAAATTTCTTCAAGTGTTTGCTAATGGTTTTTTACTTTCATCCTTCAGTTTTCTCAGCAGTTTCAGGACTTGAACTTTCAATGTCAAAGCAGCACCACGAATGTAAGTTTTATTTTACCTTCCAAAATTCGAGCTATTTTTTTGCGCCTTGATATATACTCCTTCATGTTTTTAGAAAATTATTTAGTGATGAGCAGAACATGGGCATATTTAATTTCAAATATATAATTAGCTCTTCAAATGCAAACTTTAATTTATTTTTGCTATTGATCTAGAATCAACCTGACATTACAATACAATAGGATTGTGATATCTTCTTAACTTGAGAAAAATGATGCATAATGCTATGGAAGAAGTAGAATTTTTATGTAATATTGGGGGTTTTTGGAAGAAATTAAGATTTTTTTTTTGATAAAACCCACAAAGGGACCTACGCGTTAACAAAAATAAAATAGATACAAGTCCTACCAAGGACAAAAGACAAAAACACAATACAAAAAACATCAAAGAGGAAACAACAAGCAGTGGAAAAGGCAAAAGTCAGCCGGGCTCAATCATCGGCAAGAAGCTTTTTACCACCAAATCATCCAGAGGAGGAAGCAAGCAATTGCCCACACAGATGAAATGGTCAAAGCATAATCTGATATCCCAAAAAGATCACCGCATAGAGCAAGAAAAAGCCACAACGTTCAGGTGATGATTAAAAAAGCTCCACATCATTGCCCGGTCCTCAATCCGTGAAAGCCAAACCAACAAACTCCCCAAAACAATCCGTTCAATAAAACTGAGAGCAGCACCCACACTAATCAACAAAAGAAATCACCCCCAAGCAAGCATGCTCCAATAGCAGAAAGAAAGCTAAACTCAAACAAAAAAATCATTTCTTTTAGGATTTTTGTTTTCTATGCTTACCACTCTTTTTAAAAAATCAACGTCAACAATTTGAAAAATACTTGAATCAAAATTATCCCAAGACTCCAATTCTTTCTCATTCATTTCCTCCCCACCAGCATAGGAAATGCCATCATCAAACCAGTCATCATTCAACACCTCCTTATCTCTTGATTTACAAGCAAGTTGAGCAAACAAAGGATCACTCGAAATAACTGATATAAGCACATCGACCAGAAGCACATTAACATTAACATCCTCAAACAACAAAGGGCTAAATTGTGCCGCTGTAACCAAAGAATTAGCCATCTCACCACTCTCAACAGGCAAAATCCCACTCGCAGGTGAAACCAAATCACGGTCCACAGGATCACCGAAAATCACAAGTTCATCATCACTGACATCCACATTAGAACCTGGAGAAACAATAGGACGAGCTACCAAATTGACTAAGCAATGATTCAGCTCATGATCCTCAACAACATCCTCATTAATTACACATGAAGGAGCCACCGGCAAAGCAACAAACGACGGGTTGGCAACTCCCTAAACAAGATCAGCAACCTCAGTGAAATTTTCCCCATTAGCCTCACCCTCATTCGGCTTAACATGAGTTACAATAGGATTTTTCACACTGTCACCAACAATGCATAGAGTATCTGAAGAGGGATGAGCCTCTAAATTGACTGGAAGGGGTTTAATTGAAGGATTGAGATGAGGATGTAAAATACGACAATCCTCTTTCGAATGACCTAATGAATTGCAATGCACGCAGTAAGAAGGGAATTCTTTCATTATCACCGACTGGATGTAACCTGATTTATCAAAACCCATCCAAATTTTATCCGAATTTTTTTTGGAGATATCCAACTCCACAAGAATGCGGACAACAGATGGACGAGAACCAAAAGCCGTAGCAGTATCGGTTTTTAAAGTCCGACCGAACAGGGAGCCCAAACCAAAGAGTATACGTGGAGAGAAAAAGTGAGTCCGCAAATTAGGAAACAAAATCCAAATAGGAATGATAGGAGAATCAACATCAATATCCAAAGATGGTGTCCATTTAACTAATTTCATAAAATAGTTACTCACAAAGTATGAACGATGAGCAAAAACCTTACAGTAATCTAAATCGTTGAACAACTTGATCAAGACATTCCTAGGGTTGAGGATAGTGACCTAACAATCACCATTCAATTTCATATTGAAGAAAAATTTTCTAATAGTGTCAATGGAAGGTATTCGGCCTGGAAATTTGCCAAGTAATGCGAATTCAAAAGGAGAAACGAGTGCTTGGACTTCCTCCTCTGAAATCCACAACGCCAGCAACCCACCGAACAAAGCAAACAGAAAAAAATGCTACAGGGCTAGAAAAGGAAGAAGCAGGCAATGGAGGCCACCCAACCAGCAGAGAATAGAGTGGGTTGGGAATTCCCTAGCAGAGCAAACATGATAAAAGTTTCTGTTTGAAATTAAGAATGTAAATCTTCGGTTTCTTGTAATCTAGGGTTTGTTGGGAATTCCTCCTGTATTGCTTTTCATGCATAAAGAAAATAGGCATCCATTCACTTAATAAATAAAATAATAGAATTATATGAAACTTCAAATCTAGCCTAAATGTAGGAACTACTTTAACAAGATCATACAACACACCTTGATCTGTTGATTGAGAGTTTTAGCTACCAACAAGAGGTCTTAGATTTGAAGCTTGCACATGTGTTGTGTGTATGCATTTGCCTTAATTGGCTCAAAAGTTAAAAAAAAAAAAAACAACTAAATAGAATAATTGCTGACTAAAAATGATCACCTCAGAATATGAATTCAGGACCACCAAGAGAAAGAAAAAAGGATTTTATGGGTTGAAATTAGAATATTATATTTATTTACATTGACTCACATCTCCTTTTGTGCCCGACCCATCTTGTTTATCAGATTCAGCTTGAATTTTGGATCATTTCCTTACCTTATCTCCTTTTTGCATAGGAATCGGAAGATCCATTTGTTTCCTTGAACCTTTATTTTCTCCATGCTTGATAATCTTTTTTAAAATTGGCCTCTTTTGTTCAGTGTCATGAAATCATGCCTAAAATTAATTATTTGGACCCATTAAGAATGAATTGAAGTCCCAATTTGATACCGTATGTCTCAATGCTTGTTTTAAGCTTGTATGAAATCCATTGGTTTTGATTTGACTTGGCTAATTGCAGATCTTTTGGCTTAACCAAATTTAGTACCTGTTCAGATGAATTATGATTTGGGGAGGCTAGTGGATCAGCTGCTACATCATTTCATTTGAAGGGGCCATTCTTATTTAATCATTCTACTTATGATTGAAGTTTAAATTCAATACTACTTTAGAATGAATTTATGATTAATGTTTATCTATATGAATTATACATCTTGAATCAGATAAAATAATTATATCCTTTGGTTGTATGAGGTGCTAAATATTGTTTTACATGACGGAATGTGTTCACTCACTGGATGTGACAATTTAGAACTTAAGTTTAGCTTTTCTCAGACAATTTAATGCTTTTGTACAACAATTGCTATCATGGAAATAGTAGAGGTTTGAAAATTGCCCATTCTTTGTATCCCCTGCTATTAAGCAGCTCACCAAATGATCCGATGAAATAAGTATATGGAAACCTGTAGCAAGAAAAAGTAGATGATGTGGTGATCGTCGGAAGAATCAGACATGTTTGAAGGAAATTCCCAATCCAGGGAACAAAGACAAGAACTAAGCTTCAAAAAATTTCAAAGAGAATATATTTTCATCAATACACCCATCGTACTACAATGCTCCATATATAAGCTGGCTATAGAATATACTAGAAAACACTAGAGAATTAGGTACAAGAGCTAATCTATTCCTAAAACTGTACTTAGTTTAAATACTCCGCATCAGTAGAATTTTTCGAGGAGAAGTTATTTCGTTAATGCCATGATCTTCTCTCTCACACAGCTTGCTTGTTATTTTAAAATGCTGCCAAATTAATATCTGTTACTATCTGTTCGATATTATCAGTTATGATGAATTTTGGTGCAGTTAATGAGATCCTCATTGTTTGCTTTATGTAGATGCGGTGGTTCCTATCACCTGCTTCATAATTATGTGTCTTTTTGCACTTCAACATTATGGCACTCACCGGGTTAGTTTCCTATTTGCCCCCATCATATTGGTCTGGCTGATTTGCATCAGTGCACTTGGCATATACAATATTGCTACGTGGAACCCAAGCATCTTCCAGGCCCTTTCTCCATACTATATGTTCAACTTTTTGAAAAAAACAAAGAAAGGTGGCTGGATGTCATTGGGGGGGATCTTGTTATGCATCACAGGTACCTTTTTGAATCAAACATTAAAAAAGATGTTTATGAAATTCTCTATATTTACATAAATATGGTTAACCCTCCATCTATTGCTTCATTAAGTCTTTAACCCACTGAAGTTTATCATCATTTTCTTTTGGCTGCAAAGATTTTGTTTTGCGGGAAGTAAAGTTATTTTGAAGGGTTCTGATTTTTCATGGTGGCACAGAAATAGTATATTGCTTTTTTTATTAATGAAGTAGCTAGCATAAATTTTGTTGATCGGTATGTAGAGTTTTCCTAAGTTTCATGGAATGTATTGCAGGATCAGAAGCAATGTTTGCAGATCTTGGCCACTTCTCATACTTATCCATGCAGGTACTTCTTGTGCTTTTTGCTGGTTTATTTTTCTTTTGAAGGTTTAAATGCCATTTTCTTATTTTCTACCAATTTCAGATTGCATTCACATTGATAGTCTATCCATCACTTATTTTGGCGTATATGGGTCAAGCTGCTTATCTATCAAAACATCATATGATTGATTCTGGCTACAAAATTGGATTTTATGTTTACGTTCCAGGTAAATTTTGTGGCTTCTTCTTTGCACACGTGTTAGATTACTTGCCATGAGCTACCTAATATACAATGAGTATTATTTGTACTTTAATGCTTAATCTATGATGCACTGACTCACCTCTTGAAAAGAGAATCCAGTGTCGGACATAGACATGTGTCCGTGTCCGACACAGTTGGGACACGGCGGACATGTGTCCAATTAAAGTAATGTTTAAATTTAACCCAGCATGGCTGGGACACGTGTCATACATGGCTGGGACACACGTGTCCTAATTTTTTATGATAAAATTATTTTAAATTATAAAAGTTTTATATTTTTATATTTGCTAAATCAAATAAAACATCATATTCACTTGTATATTAATATGATTATTGAAAGGTATGATTATTAAAGAATGAATCTTTTTTTTTTTTTTTGAGAGGCAGTAATGATTATTGAAAACTTTTATGCCTATTTGTGTTTGCAATTTTTAGTGACATGGAATATGAAGAATTTTTATTTTGTCTAAAATATCCTTATGTGCTTTCCTTATTGTAATTCTAGTTGATGAGATTTGTTGAAATAGGTGAAAAGTTAGAAAATATTTAGAATAGAAAAGATTTAAGATTAATAGAATAAAGAATAATATATGATATCAAATGAACTATTATGAGAGAGAACTAGAGGATTAGAGAATTATAAAAGTAAATGGATACATTCTTTGTGATTTATATTAGAGGTTAATTAAAATTATGGGAGAGAACTAGCGAACTAGAGAAGTAAATAGATACAAAGAAGAACCAACTTTCACTATATGATAAGCAATGAACTATTGCAAATCTTTCTCTTGATGAAACAAAGTTGAAAGTAATGATATTCAATGATGATGATATTTAAGGCAAAAAACAAACCTCTGAAGCTAATCTTAGTAGTTGAAGCTTAAATGCTTGATGTTGTAATAAATGATTATTTGCTTATATTTTTATGGTTGTACTAGACATTTTGTACTAAACATTTTATATTATAAGCTAGACAAATTATCATGCCATTCATTTATTATTATTTGTCATTTCTAATATGATATTACATGAATATCTATACAATATATAAAAAAAATGTAATGTCGTGTTCGCGCTGTACCCGTGTCCTATATTTTCAAAAAATGTCGTGTCCGTATCGTGTTGTGTCGTGTCGTTGTATCCGTGTGTGTGCATCATAGTGCTTAATCCTTGTCGAGTTATAAATCTTCTGGTGCTATTGCTTTATACATAATCCATATTGGGAACTTTGTAAAGTTGATAGTATGCACGAAAATGAAATAACTTGATAATAGTCCAAAAATAACTTGATCTAACTAGAATTATATCAATTAATTTGAAATTGCCTGTAAAAATTTATAGGGCAAATCATTTTGGAACCAAGAACGGCTTGCTTGATAGGAATTTAAGAGAACTTGAGTGTTATATGTTTATTTATCTACAAGTGTGTAGATGATTATTCATATAAATGCATGCTTAAGTAGATGACTATGTGTGCTTATATATGTACTCATTTATAGATACTTATGTATCATTAGCTAACGCCCAAATTTATTTTAGATTAGGTTTGGGAAGCAATAATAAGCTTATCTTTACATGTCCAACTTCGAAGAAATTTGAGTCATTGATTTTGAGTCAAGCTGGCTCAGTTTAAGGGGATATTCAAGTTTATGTTGAGTTTGAGTTTGGACCAAAGGGTCTTAGCCATGCTCAAATTGCTTATATTTAAGATTTGTCAGTCGATTAGTGTGCATTTCTATTAGGTTTAGCATATCTTGAAAATTGTCTAGTTGTCAACATCATCATCATTAGTCCTATCCCAATTTCCCAACCATATATCAAAATCATCAAGTTGCCTATAATATTGTGGGCTCTGAAAATTCATCCCCTGCCTCCCCCATTGTTTTTCAGGGGAGTTTTAACAGATTAGGTTCCGGAGTAAATTTTAGGAAGGCATATTAGGCTTGTAGATAAGGCACTACCCAGAGATTTCACCCTCATTTTGTGAGGGCTTTATGATCTGAGTTTTGGTTTCCTATAGACGCAAGTCCTTATAGTTAATTACCACTCCCGATAACGAGAGAGAACTTTCGATTAAGGCTAGTCATCAATGAGATACGTTATATCTGTAGATAAATATTTTCGGGTGTATGGTAGCAGCATGGGTCTAAAGTATTGGAGAATTTGATATTTAAAATTAAAAATTTTACCACTTTGCACTTAAAGAGGATGGTGGGGGAATGGATGATGGACCCGATCAAGATTCCATAGTTCTGTCATCCTAGGCCATCATGGTCCCTGGTCAACTTAGTCAAATGAGGTAGTTGACTCAACCTAACAGAAGGATTCTTGTCGGCAACCATGAGTTGCATCGTCGAAGGGAATCTTATAGACTTGGGATGAATGTTTGTCTAAGGGAACAAATTTGAATTCACCTTAGCTAATAGAGGGCTTTGTGCCCATCGATTATATCATATTGATTCATATCTCAAAGATTTGATGCCATTGAGGTGCATACGGGCTCTGGCCATAACCATAATTTAGTGACCCATTTGGTGGCTAACCACCCGGTTCAAAGGACCCCTGTCATAATCATTTATCATGCGGTGCAATTTGATAGTGAAACCACTAGTTAGAGGACACGTGCCATATTCTTGCAGACAAGTGACATATTGAGAATGAATCCAAATGATATTCACGACTAGACATTAGCTCTTTTTAAGCAAGAGTAGTTTTTAATATTGTCCACCTCGGTAAACCGTTGCAGAGGATGGATGAATTTTTTTGTGCTTTAAGTGGTTAATGGTTAGTTTAAATTTTAAATATCTTGGAGTTTTGGTATTTTTGAAATTTTGGATTTTATGGGAATTCGAGGCATTTATGGTGTATTTAGAACATTTGGAATTGACCCCTTCGGTTGAGATTTTTTGGTTCAACACACCCATCATTAGGATATATGGGGTCATTGTATTTTATGGGTTGAACCTTGTCGGCTCTGTCTGCTTGTCAATGGAGGATCAGGTTCTTTGCAAGCTTTATACATATTTCAGTAAAATTTATTGGTTATAAGCCTTGAAGGTCTAATATGAATGTATTAAAACAAATATTCTGATCGCTGTCGTGATCGTGTATTTGTTCGATAGTTTGAACTTTGTCGACTTCTATTTAGCCATATAGAAGGATTGGGTTCGAACTTAAATTCACTTATTGACCCGTGCAACATCCTTAGACGTCATGTGTACCCATAACATGCTCGTCGAAGCCCATGCAGGTTTTGTGATTGCACTTTCCCTTTTTGTATACATGTATGCATACATATTACAATGCATGTGCGGGGAATTTTTGGATATATGGTGGAATTCCCTACAACGGCCTATAGAAGCTCGCATTTGATGTAGTTCTCTTGTATTCGTCCGTAGGTGATATGTTGGATGCGTAACGGGTCTTCTACAGCTACCCATAGGAACTATTGTATACTGTATATCCTTCACCTTTGGGTTTTCATTCCTAAAAATACTGATTTGATCTAGCTTTCTCTTCACAGAATTTGTATAAAAAATCATCAAGCAATTCCCTTATTATGCCATCATCATCATTTTCTGCTTTTGGCTTAATTAAAGAATCAATCATTTCAATTTTGGATGACTGCGTCCTTACTGATGCCATGTACTTCAAAATCAGTGACCACTGGCATGAATTAATAATTTATCGTTTTCACTGCATGTTGTATTCTTCTGGTTACAATTGACATATTGAATGTGGAATGGGTCTCCTACAGTGTCATTGAACCCTCACACAAACTCCTGTATGATCATGAGATTCCTTACATCGGCAGCATATCTCTCGTTGCCTTTTGCATACAGGTCAATGGGCTCATTTGAATCTTGATGTTGACTAGACTATATTCCCCGACAATTCCTTTATGCTTATCTGGACCCTACTTAGATCTCGTAGGACCTTTCTCCTTCATGGTGTTTGCAAGTGAATGTAGTAGGGATTACTGCATCTTTCTACATAATTTCCATGAAGATTATCATCAGCTCCAATTTTCTTACTCAAATTCATTCATTTGTATTCGCAGGGGTATTGCCACATTTGTTGCGCATCATCCGGTGTTTGATTGCAATAGATCAATGTATTTGATCAACATTAAACGATAATTGATCATAAAGGTGCCATAGTGTTCATTGCTTTCAGCTATGAAAGCTTGTGAATGCTTATGTTCATCATATGCCTACTCCCCATATTTGTAGGTAAATTGTTGCACCGATGAAGGGTCTTTGACAGCAACCTATAACAACAACATGAAGCCTTTACCCATTACATGGGGTTGGCTACATGAATCATTTTTCTCCATTGTGTCATGTTAAGAGTCAAATTCTCATTTAAATCTAATAAAGAAATGTCATTTCTAATATTTTATAACTAAGTCTTGTAGGTCTACCTCTACCTTTCTTAACAAAAGCCAAATCTAATACATTTATTTTCCTAATCGGATCATTGGAAGGTCGTCGTTTTATGTGACCAAACCATCTAAGGAGACTCTCTCTAATCTTATCTTCCACTGGAGCTATTTCAACCTTTTCACGTATATTCTCATTTCGTATTTTGTCTCTAAGAGTAAAGTGACTCATCCACCTGAGCATCCTCATGTCTGCAACACTTAACTTAATATTATGCTTCTCTTTTAATGACCAACATTCTACACCATAAAACATTTTAGATCTCACTACCATGTTATAGAATTTTTTCTTAAGTTTGAGGGGAGTTTTTCTATAACACAAGAAGCCCGATGCATTCCTCCACTTCAACCATCCAACTTGAATTCTACTAATAATCTACCCATCTATTTTACCATCTCTCTGAACAATAGACCCAAAATATCTAAAACATGTACTCTTATTAATGACTCGATCGTCAAAAGTCACAATCCCCACACTAGATCTATTATTACTAAAATTATACTCCATATATTCAACTTTAGATCTACTAAAATAAAAACTTTTAGACTCTAAGGTTGACCTCTATAATTCAAGTTTATCTTCAACCCCCTTTCTAGTCTTATCAACAAAAAGAATATCATCAGCAAAAAGCATATACTAGAGTACAACATCTTGCAAATGTCTAGTGATTCTATCCATGACAAATTGGAGATAGAATAAATCTTAAAAAATTAACTCAATGCACTAAGGTCAATTTCCATCGTATCAAAAATCAGTAAATTGTACTTAAATTCTTTCCAAATCAAAATCATATAAACCGATGAATAAACTAGGCATAAAATTAAATCTAAATATCCAACGAAACTCAGCAATCATAAATAATCATGCAAGTTTTATCATATTTAAGTCAGGTCATTATAGATAGATCCAATAACTAAAGGAGTAATCATTACAAAAGTCTTATAAAACAATTAAATATCACTGCAGCTCACCTCAATATTGTTAGCAAATTGTGAGGAATTCTTGAGCGCTTCTTGAGCTTTCTTGCAAGAGAGTGAGATGAAGAGGGAGGGAGACATCAATTTGGGGAAAAATTTCACTTTTGGAATTGAGATCCAAGCACTTACAGTAAAATAAACTAGCCCGTAAGAATTAGCTATGAAAAATAATCCACAACCAGAATTCTGATTATTTCTTGTTTCCTTTTGCTTGGCTGTTTGAGTTTTCATTGTCACTCTACAGTTATTTCAGCGAGCCTAAAAAAAATTAAGTTTTATTAAAATTTAAATGTCATCAATGCCCATTTGTATTTCATCTAACCTCTCGCAAAGAAAAGCTAGGCTCGGCTATTATAAATGAGTGTTGCGTCATTAGATTGCCTAATCTTTTATTTCCAAGATACCAACCCATTTAATTTGCAAATTAAAGGAAGCTTGAAAGACTTTTCATTCTTGACTGAAATAATTAATATTTGTATTTTTGTTCTTATTTGTTCTATTGTTCACTATAATCTGAACTTTAAGGCAGACTTGCTGATCTGACTTTAATGCATTGAAAATTTCCCTTCTTTTATGCAGAAGTGATCAGATGGCCTGTGCTTATATTGGCAATCTTTGCTGCTGCAGTTGGAAGCCAGGCAATCATTAGCTGTACCTTCTCCATCATAAACCAGAGCCAAGCTCATGGTTGCTTCCCAAGGGTTAAGGTCATTCACACATCTGACAAGATAAGTGGTCAGATTTATATACCAGAGATCAATTGGATACTTATGATCCTATGCATAGCTGTTGCTGTTGGGTTTAGAAACTTGAAGCACTTGGGAAATGCACAAGGTAGGGCTACTTTTCAACTACATCAATATTACTTTCGTTTTCTATTGATTCCTCAATCCTCACTTGTAACATGAAAGTTCCTTGTTATGCATTGATGGAACTTGTTCACTTTCTAATGTTTTGAATCCTCATTTGATATTCACTCCCTATGTTTTTTGGGATGTAATTTTCAAATATTGTGAATCCCCCCGGCCGCCCAAAAAAAAGGAAAATTTACATACATATCATCATATACTATTCTATTACATTTTTAACATCTAAAACTTTAATATTACATATATACCACCCATAGTTCATTTTCATATCAAATAAGAGTGGTAGAAATGAAATATATGAGTGATAGGAAGGAAATATTAATGATATATTTGATATTAAAATAATATATGGTGATATGTATGTAATATTAAAGTTTTGGGTGTTAAATATGTACATAGGATGGTATAAAGTAGTATATATGTAAATTTCCCAATAAAAAAATCCCTCCTAGATCTCAGATTGGCCCTGCATTGATGGGAGCTCCATACATTAGATTTTGCCCATTTCATGTTCTGATTACCATCCGCTTGCACAATGTTATGGTAATTTTTCCTCCCTTTTCTCTACCAGTGGCTTGTTTATCAGTAATGCTTGAATTTGAGCTTTTTGTTTTTTGGATTAAACCCTAAAATTATTAAAGACAGTAAGGTCGTAGTTCAAATTCCTTGTTGATTAATTTAATAAAAAACTCTCCTACTGTGCAGGTCTAGCGTTGATGACAGTAATGCTGGTAACCACATGTCTCACATCCTTGGTCATGATCCTATCCTGGAAAAGATCCCCTCTTCTAGCTCTATCCTTCCTCATATTTTTTGGCTCCATTGAAATTTTCTACTTCTCTGCTTCTCTCACAAAGTTTCTTGATGGTGCTTGGCTACCAATCCTTCTTGCCATCCTTCTCATGTCCATCATGTTCATCTGGCATTATGCTACAACTAAGAAGTATGAACATGATTTCCAAAACAAAGTGTCAATTGAATGGCTCTTGGCCCTGGGTCAGAACATTGGAGTTGCACGTGTACCTGGAATCGGCCTTGTGTACACTGATCTTATTTCTGGAGTTCCTTCAAACTTCTCCCGTTTCATCACTAACCTTCCTGCCTACCACCGCATCGTCGTCTTCGTTTGCATCAAATATGTACCTGTCCCATTTGTGCCTCCTGCTGAAAGATACCTTTTAGGCCGTGTCGGGCCTGAAGAACATCGATCGTATAGGTGCATTGTTCGATATGGGTATCGTGATGTGCACCAGGATGTGAACTCTTTTGAGACCGAACTTGTAGCTAGCCTTTCCGACTTTATAAGGATGGAAGCGAAGTATGACAGTGGCCATGAAAGACAATCAATGGATGAAGCTGATAGAAGACTAACAGTTATTGGAAGTTCTTGTATCAATGAGATAGAAGAAACCTTTGGCTTTGGTAGTGTGTCTGTGGAATTGTCAAGCAGTGAGAGCAATGCAGAGATAAAACCTGCAGTAGTTGGCAAGAAGGTGAGATTCTTGATAGAGGAGAGAAGCGGTCCGAGTTTGGTTAGCCCAGTGAGTGAAGAGCTTAATGATCTATATGAGGCATGTGAGGCTGGCACTGCATTCATTCTGGGGAATTCACATGTAAAGACAAAGCCAGGTTCACACATCTTCAAGAAGTTTGCAATAGACATTGGTTACAACTTCCTGAAAAGGAACTGCCGTGGCCCTGAAGTAGCTCTCCGTGTGCCTCCAGCTTCACTTCTTGAAGTTGGCATGGTCTATGTGTTTTGAAGTTGTGTACTGTAAACAATTCATTCTGTGTCTAAGGTTTCGTTTTGGGACGGTTTTCTTATACTTCTTAAAGCAATTTTTTAGTACAAAAATTAAATTTTTTGTGCTAGAAAGATAATTTAAGAAACAGTAAAAAATCCGTCCCAAACAAAGCCTAAAACGCGCCTTCTAACTTGTAATTTCCCCCTAGAAGCCCAATTGGGAAGGCAGGTGCTGTAGTTCCGGCCTTGAAATTGTAAATTTATTAGAGCGGGACAGCTTGATTCATCAGTTTGCATCTGCTTGGTGAGAGGTGATGTCAGGAGAAAATAGATTACCTTTCATTCTCCAATCCCTTGCTACCCCTGTACACAATTTCTATGTTATATAGGCCTCGTTTGGTTGGCTGTAAGTTATATATTTCCAATTTCAATAGGCGAAAAAATTATTATTTTATTGTTTGTTTACACGACTTTTTCAAAATACCATTTGCTACACCTCCGTATTTTTGCCTATCCGGGAAGAAAAAAATTTCTAGTTCTCCGTTGTAATACCTTCGTTTAAGAACGAAAAAAAAAAGTCGAGGGGAATCAAACGAAGCCATAGACATCAGACTATTATGATTCTAGTTAAGCTGGTCCTGCTCTTGGTCAGAATAATTTCTGAATGCAGCTTACATATTGTTCTCAAATTTCTATTATGGAATTGTGAAATATATGTGGTATTGGCTCAAACAAAGCAACGCCACTAAATCCTTTGAGACTTTTAGTTGGTTCAGCCTCTCAACTTGAGAGGCAAGTCTTAACCTATCCATCAGAATTATTTACTGAGTTGTGTTGTGCCACGTCTACGGAGGCATCACAGAGACCACGTGGCACAACTGCGTCCTTCCATGTAAATATGTTTATTGGCCTTTTCCTTCTGCTTCAGATATAACTCTAGATTTCTTATTACTCAAGAAAAAACAGCTAGGTAGTAGAAAAGAAAGAATGGGCATGAGGGCTCTTCCTCTCTCCTCTTCTCATAACTGCTTTCCCAAATCAATAAGTTTGTCCTCCAAATCCATAAGCCTTAGATGCAATAGAGCTACTACAAGAGTTGGAGGAATTCGGGCTACAGGTGAACAGAACGGGGGAGAAGAAGGCGAGCAGAAGATAAGTAAGCAGTCTCTGTTCAGTAGCATCACAGAGGCTCTAGATTTCTCTCAGGCCAGATCTTCTCAGGATGCCCAGCTTATTGAAGAAGCTAAGGAGGCCACTAAATCCGGAGGCCAGATGAACAGAGAGCAGGTATAAAGGATTGATTGATGGCTTCTTATTCTTTTTGATTGATTGTTTTGTGTTGCAATTACGTTAAGAATTGAGGGTTTATATTTGTTTCAGTACGGTGCCCTTCGGAGGAAGATTGGTGGCACCTACAAGGATTTCTTCAAATCTTATGTTGATGGTGAGCTCGTTTGTCATGCTTTTTAACCTAGTATTAAGGGGTAAATAAGTTGAGTATTGAGAGATAGATAAGTTGAATTGAGCTTGGTTGCACCCAGCTTAAAGTTGAGGGCACAAGCTCACCCATCTTCTTCATGATAAAAACAAACATGAAGCTATAGCTAAACAAAACGAGCTCTTATCTAAAAAATAAATCTATGAAAGGGTAGCTCCAAGCATACTATAGGGTTTATTTGGGAAAAATTGTTATGAAATTATTGTTGATATTATAATTTTTTCTTTAAAAAAAATCAGATGATAAATTTTTTTAGAGCTACCACACTCTAAATGATTTAATTGCACAAAATTATTCCTCACTAGAAAAAGAATTTTAAAAGCAAGAAAATTATAATTTTACCTAAGACAGCACCTTGAAAACAAAATTAAAAAAAAAAAAAGAAAAAAATCCTAAACAGACTAATAGATAAACAGGTCCTACAAAAACTTAAGAACAGACTGACCTATTTAAATAACTGCTAACTCGTAACTGTGATGGACATTTGCTGGAAATCTTATTACTCTGTTTGTTCAACCTCAGTTAAAGGCCAATATGTGGAAGAAGGGTGGGTGGACAAAACATGCAAGATTTGCAAGAGAGACACCAGAGAGGAGCCGAGGCAAGTCGACAAGTTTGGAAGATATGTTCATGTGGCATGCTTGGGGGATTCCAAATCTACCAACTTTTTCTTCAAGCTCTTCTCAAGATGAGGTTTTCATGCTATTATAGCGTTGTTGGTGCTTTATTCATCTAGCTGGGACTCTATTTTCAATGTGTTCAAAAGGTCATTCAAATTTTCTTGTAATTCCGATTGAATGGTAATTTAATTCCTCCATTCTCAGCCAAGGTCTATAACTGCTTATATAGTGCTGAACAAAAACTAATAGTATCAATCACAAGTTTATATTACAATTTTTCGGCAATTCCAATGTTTTCTTTACCATAGGAAGGTCTACAAGAGCCACTTCAACATCCCAAATCAATGTATATATATATGGTTCACCTACAAGAAGAAAGAGCTTGTCTTGAACTTACAAAAATGCAATTCCTTTAAGATCATCTCCAATCGAACTGCATACCACCGTATGTCGTCTGCCATTCGTTGTATTTGAACTCCAAATCTCACGTCAAAATTCGGACTATTCACCTGTGCCAAAAAACCCTCGCCTGCGAATTTACCGAAGAAGAGCGGGAAAGAGGAGAAAAGCGTGCAACATAGTAGAGAGATGGTTACCTTCACAGGAAACGTGCGAACGAGGAGAGAAATGAAGTTCGATTGGAGATGAATTACGCAAATTTGAAATTTTACTACATTTTAGAGTGTAAAATGGGTTTTTCAGTTGGAGATGCCCTAAGAGCCTATCCTGCAGAGATAAACCTTGCAACGGTTGATATGACTACCAATACTAAACCCTGGCATCACTGTAAACGCAACATCAAACCCCAGCTCTTCAGTTGGCATTACCAGATGACTTGTGCTGACCACACTCTCCATATACTGCTTTGAAAACTTAGTCCCTCTCTTACAATAGAAGGTCTGCGCTTTTGGAATGAAGGAATGTGCGATAACCTGTAAAGCCCAGACCCTTCTTGCCATTCTCACAAACGATTTATAAAAAAGTGTTCTTGGATGTTGACCGCTTAACACTAACGATCTCTGATCCAAATTACCAAAGAATGATCCCTCCATCTTCGAAGGAACTGCATCAAGATACTTGGATCGACAAAATCTCCCAAATTCAGAATCTGGTTCTTGCATCAGAGCATCAAAGGGGTCAACAAGGTGCATAACTTGCTCAAAGTGACATGGCTTAAAGCATTCATCATGAGTGCAACCAAGCATTACATGGGAGAGAAAAGCCTCAAATGCAAATTTTTTATGAGATCATTCAGTGTAGGTGATTGAATTGCAGATAGCATTAGCAGCTAGATCTAGATCCCAACTTGACGCCTTCATCAAGTTAATCAATAATTTTGTAAAATCATGTATCGATTTAGATGCCAACATGAAAACTTTGGAAAACAATTGAGGCGTCCATGCCTGGTTGGTTTCAAACAGTTCCACTTCAGGTAATTGTGTCTTGTTGATCAAAGCTTCTAACACTTTATTCCTTTCAATCACCGACTTAATCTTAGACCTCAAATCTTGAATATCAGAATCCTTGGCCATCAATGCACATTTCTTTACCCGTTCAAGCTTTCTGTGTTCCTCAATCTCCATATGGAGAAATGTCAAAGCTTCGGTCATGTTCCTGCGCTTTTGTATATAGGAATTCTTCAGTTCTGAAATCGAGAGTAGCTCAGATTCTACTAGCTGGTCTGCAGCTCGAATCTTTTGGGACTCATAAGGGATGTGAGCTTGCTGAAGCTGAACATAAGCAGATTTGAGAGCAGAAATCGAATCAAACAGTTTTGAAACAATGGCTTCTTCCGAATGTTCAGAGCCTGCAAGGTGGACATATTCGAAGGGATGGGGATGGACTTTACGGTCTCGACTATCATCGCAATAACCAACATCTTCATCTTCATAGCTCTCAATTTGGGAATGTTGAATCAATTTAGGGTTTTCTCCGGAGGGGCGAAATCCAGCAGATCTCGGTTTGCGCAGCTTTGAGAAGTGGTAGAAGATCTTGGACTTGTTCTTTGAAGTATGAAAAGACGACTCCATTATCGATCAACTTGAAGAATGCATTGTTTTAAAAACCAAGAAAAAAAAAACGACGTTTAGGTTGCTAAAAGCCGTAGTAGAACAACCTGAAGTGGAGAGGAAAAACCAGAAATTTTCGAGATCTAAACTTGTTACGTATATAACAGCAGAAAACAAGAGAATATTAAGGAAAATCCTAGCGCATGAAAATTTAGCTGAATTCAAATGGCATTTGTCTCTTTCCTACCAACAGAAAACGAGATCAAAGCTCAAAGCTTGAAAGAGATCGAGGGATGGTAGTAGAAAGTCCAACATTCCGCTCCAGGAAAGATCCAAGAGACGATCGGAAGAAAGGAATCTAATGGAAGTCTCACCGTTCCAAGTTTCAAGTCAATCTCCTGCAATGGGGATTATTTCAAAATTTATGATTTACCTCCTTATCCCCAGAGTCCAGCGTCAAAATGTCGCTCAGGAAGAAAGGTAAAGCTAAAATAATTCGACGTGGCGGAGGAGGGGTCGGGCTTTTTAACTCCGATTATTAAACTTTTAGTGAAGATTAAATATTTATAAGAATATGCGCAAAAACTTAAAATCAATTTTATTTAAAATTTTTAAAAAAAAATTATCGATTGTATAATACAAGTGCAAAAGTATAACTATATTATTTTTAAGAAAAGCTCTCATCAAAATTTTAAAATTTTCAAAATTTTAAAAATTTTGTCCTTTTATCAAAATTTAAAAGACAAATTAAGTAGGACCAAAAAAACTCATTTGAATTTCCTCAAAAAAATTATAGACTAGATCACCCCTTAAAGAAATCTATAAATTAATTAAATTTCTACCGGTTCGAACGTATAGAAAATTTTTGGGATTTGCAAGAAATTTAATAATTATATAAGTATTTGTCCAACTCTATTGTCGACCAATATTGATGATTGTGTAGTCTTTGTCACTCCTGTCATACAAAAGGTCTAGGAGCAAGTACACGTTGAAAATATTGAACACGATGAAGAAATATAAGATCTATTTTGTATTCACAAAGAGGATAATTTAAATCCAAGTGAGAATATATATATTGATATATCATAAAAACATTATCTTGATCGGGCATGAATCTCAAAGCAAAATCAACTTGGTAACTTCTAAAATTTAATTGGGGACCATCTGAATTCCAATTTCAACAAACTTTTAGTCGAATTGAATGACATCAAATTCTACTCAATCAGAGCCCAAATGGGTTCAAATCGAAGCCCCGAAACACATTTGGAAGGTTCAATCCATAAGTTGGATTACCAAACAATTTTCAAACGTGACATACTTATAGTCAGTGCTTTTAAAACCGGACCGGACCGGCCGGTTCGACCGTGAACCGGTCTGACGGCCGATTCGGTTCAACCCGAAAACCGGCTTCTCTTACGAGCCTAAGATCATCAAATTTTGATATATCATTAAGACATTCAAATATGCAATAAGCGGTCAATGATCAAGAGAATCAACATCGGCTATCTATTCAAACCATTCTCAATTCATCTTTAATATTCCTAGCCATGTTACTCCCATAAAACTGCAATAAACATCTCATTTATCATGAGAGGGAAGAGGGCCAAGCAATAAGAGAATGAAGATAAGGAAAAGTTCTCTTACCACCATACTTCTATCAACCAGCGCCGACTGTTGTTGGACATTCACCCGGCTACCGACTAACGTCGGACTTCTGCCAACTAACGTTGGAATTCCACCCGGCTACCGACTTCTGCTAGACTTCCATCTATTAATGTCGGAATTCCACCTGGCCGCTGATTGACGCCGACCTTCTACCCCCGCTGCTGACTGACGTCATACTTTTGTCTGACCACCGACTGACATTGAACTTCCACCCGGCTTCCAATTCTTGTTAGACTTCCACCCGATAATGGTCTTTTTGATCTTTGTCGCCCACCAACTACTGCCATTCCAACCTCTATCACTTGACAATGGTCTTTCCAACCTTCGTTGCCCAACAACTATGATCCTTCTGACCTTCACTACCATACAACATTCTTTATGACCTTCAGCGCCCGCCAACTATAATACTTCTGACCTCTGTCGCCCGTCGACTACGGCCCTTTTGACCTCCGTTGCATGACAAAAGTGTTTCCAACCTCTGTCGTTAGCCGACAATGGTCATGCCGACCAAACGAACCTATCAATTTTGATTCTTTCAATTTCCACCACGTAATGCATTTTATATAATGTATATTTGTTATATCAAGCCAATGCCTTCCGTCCAATGAAGGTCTTCATTTGTAATAAGCTGTAAATACTAATGGATTTACTCAAACTAGGCTAGGCCCTTGATTTTTCCCTTGTAGGGTTTTTCACATAAAAATATTATTATTTCTTATAAATACTGCACCATCTCTTTTCATCTTATTGTGTACTAGATCTTCGTACAAAGGCAAGACGTTAAAATTTATATTTCTCTACCGCCCCGAATATTTCAGGACACAATATATAAGCAATGATACTAAGACAAGCAAAAGAATGTAATAGGTTGACTAATAGGAAAGAAATTACCTAATCCTGAAAATCAAAAACATAATAAACTACTAAAAAATATAAAATATCAAAAACAGTCAACTACTGGTTACTCAACTCGTGAGATGATAGTCCGCTAAACACGCCTGAATAACTTGTTGTCAAAATAGACATTGGATGAGTTTGATAAATCAAATTTAGCAAATAACTCATATATATTAAAATATAAGCAACAAAGGGATGAGGCATGTAATATGAACAATCAAAAGGTGAAAATAGTAACTTATTGTCACTATATAAATGTAACAATTACACATGTCTCCTACTATAAATTCTAGTATACTCATGTACTGGTCAAATAGCTACTCATGCCAAAACATTTTAATGCTTACAAATAGACCACATCACCACACTAAGTATTCTTGTACTTCAAAATGATTACTCTGGCATTCCTTATTTTCATATATTGTCCAATTATATTCAAATATTCATAATCATATGAACTATAGTATATTTGTCAAAAATTTATCATTGGGAAGTTAAATACCAACTCAATGTAATCTATTGATTTTCTATAGAGTCGACAATCTAATTAGGGCATGTCCGCCTAGCTAGCCGAAATCTAATAGAGTTCTACCAACATACACACAATAAAATAGTGCAAATGCTTTTACAAATAATCAACATGTGTTATATAAATCAATATGACAATCATAATTTATATAATCAAACGCTATTAACAACATGAGCATCATGTACTGCATTAAATAAAATTGATGTGTATTAATTAAATTTTCTATATCATGAACCTTTTTAAGTGATAAAAGCTCATGCATAAATAAATCGAAGTATTGATATTCCTATTATATGAAGTTTTCAATATGAGCCATAAATAATATTTCTAACTTGCACAATAGTAATAAATAAACATTGAAAATATAAATGATAACCTAATATCCAGAAACCCTTCACAAGCAGCAAGAATAGCATTCCTAACAAAGAATGATATGTTTATTCTAAAACAAATAGCAGTTACTTACCCAAAGTCAATAGATGCTCAACTGATCACATCTTGAGAACAAAACTTGAAAGTTTTACAAATAATAAATTCTAATTTAATATAAAACTATAAGGCTCCAATACATAGAACACAAAGCTTGCACAACCTAACATAAATTTTATTTGTCAAACCTTTAATATTTATCATGAAATAATGAAGTTGAAGGAATCTAAATATTATAGGATTTCCTACACTATAGGAAAATGAGTTATTTCTTATGAATATTTTCATTAGAACATATGCAATATCTGTCGGAAATATAGCTTTTCGACATATTTCTAGCGAAATTTATTCCATCGATAAAACGTGAGTCAAAAATAATTTTACGAAAGAAAATTTCAGCGCATTCTTTTCTTGCAGATAGTATATAGAGAAAACAACATTTATTGGACGAATTGCCTGTGGAATATTCTACCGAAAATTCTGGTGGATTAACAACGTATCTGCCATAATTTTTACGCGTTTAGCACAAGCTGATCATTGATACAGGGGTGTCAATTTCGGGTCACGGGTCGGGTTCGGGTCGAACCCGGAACTGGCCCAGGTTAAATCGAGTCGACCCTAACCTGACCCGGGTAGGTAAACGGGTCAGAAACTCGAACCCGGACATGACATGTCGGGTTGCCGGGTTGACCCGACCCGACATGGAATGCAGGCGGCGGAACGCGAGCGTAAACGGGGGTACTCGGGCGTGCAAACGGCACGCGGGCGCGCAGGCTGAACGCGAGCTCGCGGGTGCCCGGATCAGTCGAGCAGCGGGCGCGGGCGCGAGGATGCGGGCAGACTGGGGCAACGCGCGGCATGACTCGCGAGCTGCAGCATCTGTGATGGCAAACTCGGGTAGCTCGTAGGCAGCCACGGGCAGAGCGCGGACAGCTGCGCGGGTAGCCTGGGCAGGTGCGGGCAGCCTAGGGCAGCGTGAGCAGTTCACTCTAAATGGGTTTTCGGGTTGACCCGTCAACCCATCGGGTCAACCTGACCTGTTTTTCAAACGGGTCAAATCCGGGAACCCGAACCTAACCCGTTTGACCCGTTTCCAACCCAAAATTTTCGGGTTGGATTTTCGTGTCGTTTCAAATATTGACACCCCTAATTGATAGTGCAAATGTTCTACAGTTACCAAATACTTTTACAATAAACATACAGTTCTTATATAATGAAAACTCGACATAACATTTACAAACGCAGACAGTCTAGTCAAAATTTGTATTGTCATTCTCCTCCTCTGCCAACACTAGTTGTTTTCCACTAAATTTTTCTCTCATTCTCTAAAGCTCCTCCAGTATCTGACTTTGTTGCATTTGCATCTATATGTTAACTTATGATTTTCGAACATGCTCTAGCTCTGTTGTCATGACAACCACATGTTAGCTATTTAAATCTGGCATATTTTCCAGTGGAAAGTGTAGACAGAAATTTTTGACAAAAAATTTGGCCAAAAATCCACACACAAAAAAAACTCTCACATGTTTTTCCATTTTAATATCTGTTGGTAACCCCGTCGCTAATTCTGTTGGCTTATGATCAGTCAAAAATTCAGTTAGAAATAGTCGATTCTCTTGTAGTGCTAATTGATGAACTAAATCATAACATAAAAAAGAAAACTTACAATTCGAATAAAATTACAAAATTAAGATATGATGCCGCGAATCAAATCTAGGAATTTAAATAACAAGAATAATAATATTAACTTACTCTTGTTGAATGACCTCAAACAACATAAATGGGAGGAGGAAGAATCAACCTCGATCCAAGAGAAGGAAGATAGGAGAAAAGGAACCCTTCCCTAATAACAACATTGATTCAGGGAAACATTACGTGGAAGAGAGAAAAGAGGGAAGAGGTGACTTTCATGGCTGTTTTGGAGAGAAAGAAATGAAGAGGAAGTAGAAGGGAGTCTTTGGCAACTGCTATGAGGGAGAAATAGGAGAAGAAGAAAATGGAAAAGTCGTTCAAACTCTAGCTCTCCCTCTAGAAATCCTCTCTCTCTCTCTCTCTCTCTCTCTCTCTCTCTCTAACCAATTACTTTAAGGAGAAGAAATGGATTTTGATATATTTTAAAATAGTGGAAATGAATATTTTAATATAAAAATTGGGCTTACAGCACCCAAATCTTACGTCTCACAGTGCTCCCCGAAAAAGGGCACGGCACCGTAGTTCAGAATTAATCTGGCCAAAATACAGGGTTCAAAACTATGACATTACTGACCTTGACATGATGGCGCCCCAAGGAGAAATTTTCATATTTCTGAACCATGCACGCATAATCCTGGGACCCTCTTCAGAAAAAATTCAGACATTCACATGCATATTGAACATTCTCGTACGCATGCAAGAGGGTTCAATGGAAAAATTTAACAAGTTACCTTTAATAGATCGTGTTAGAATAAATAGAACAATACATTATTTTCTTAGGTGTTATAGTTGGGACATTATGGATAAGAGAAAGTTGAGAAACATTGATTAGATGATGTTAGTGTCATTACTATTAACTATTGTATATAGCTGTATAATTCCTTAGATCTCCTAGCTCTTTCTTTTAAGTTTGTCCCTTTTATATGATTTGATAAATTTAGTCAAAATTGTATGATACTCCATCGAATAACTAATGATTTCCTTATTTATAAATCATTTATTTTTGTATTTAAGTGCCTTAACAACATCAAAATTAAGGCTCATTTGATTTTTCTCCAGACACTCATTTTAATTGTAAGCATGCAACGATAAAAAATAATTTGTTCCTTCAATTAATATTTTGAAGTTTTCCACCGCATTTCAATTGCTTGTTTCAACTTATTTTTACTTAGATTTGATCAATTTTAGTTTCATTAGGTTTGCTTATCTATACATTCAATTCATCAATAATTTTGTTGAAATTAGAGTTTGAATGATCCTAGATTTATTTTCCAAAGTTTTTAATTTAGAGATTGCATCAATGTCTATTTCTACATAAAAGTTCATAACACAAATCTCAATTAGGCTTTATTTGAGATAGCTTTTGGCAATTGCTTCTTCGCTATTTTTAAGAGATTTTTATACCAAAAGACCTCTTTAGAAAGCAGTAATAAAATTGTTCCAAACATAGCCTTTCGCCTTAGGAAAGGCTTCGTTTGGGGCGGCTTTCTTAATGCTTTCTAGTACAAAATTTCTTATTCAAAAAATTTTTATACTAAAAAGTTACTTTAGAAAGTAGTAAAAAAGACATCACAAATAATGTCTTTGACACAAATTAGTGTTGTATATTATATTCTAAATTATAATAACTTTAGGCTTCATTTGTGATCGCTTTCTTACTGCTTCTTAAAGTAGCCTTTTGATACAAAAATTAAAATTATTGTTCTAAAAAGTTGCCTTATGAACTATAAGACGGTCGTCCCAAAGGAAGCCATAGCATGAAAGGAATTTTAAAGCCCATCTTGTTGCATTTCATCAAGATACCCTAGCATAATTTTTTTCCAAAAAAAAAAATTTAGAAATTTAGGCTTCGTTTGGGATGGCTATTTCACGGCTTTTTAAAGGATCTTTTTTGTTGAAAAATTACTTTAAAAAGCAATAAAAAAATCGTCATAAACAAAACCTTAAATTTTTTCATCTAACTATATAATCAAACATTTGACTTGTTACTTGCATAATATTCAAGATTAGGACATTATTTTATTATTACATGAAATTCTTTATTATATTTATTTTAATCATCAAATCAATTTAACACTTCCAAACATTAATTTTAATATAAAATTTTAAGTAATTGTTTATTTTATTTGACAACATAACGCAAGATTTAACAATATCGAAGGGAATTCGTAATTCAGATGTATTCCACTGTTCATTAACGTGAACAATTTTAATACTTCTTTCTTCAGTAGACAGAAATAGGTTATCGGCAAGTTCATAAACAGGTTTGATATTTCCTCGTTAAGTTAGGCCGCAATAACCTAATTGAGGCTTTCTTTGAGGTAAATTTTTTGCTGCTTTTTAAAATTATTTTTTAGCATAAAAATTTCAAGTTCAAAATATTTTTATCCTAAAAAGTTATTTTAGGAAACGTGAAAAAAGTCATCCCAAATGAAGCCTATGATTTCGT
>NW_021319309.1:6500448-6503552 GCF_001605985.2 Dendrobium catenatum | reverse complement strand
CTGCTTTTTCACCGTCCAAGAAATAAGGTTGGGACCGCGGAAGGTGCAGAAGCCTGAAACCGACTTCCAATCGCTGGTGTCTGATGCCCAGTCTGCGTTTGAATAAGTGCGTAGTTCCAGCGAGCCAGCGACGATAGGTAGTCCAAATGATAGGGTGCCTTTGATGTAGCGAAGAAGACGTTTGAGTGCCTTAAAGTCTTATTCGGTTGGAGGCTGCATATGTTGACAGATCCGGTTCGTTGCGAAGGCGATATCCGGACTTGTGATGGAGAGGTATTGAAGTGATCCAGCGAGGCGGCGGTAGAGGGATGGATCCGGAAATGGTTGAGAGTTTGGTTCCTTCTGTTTCTTAGACGGCGTGACCGGGGTAGGAGCTGCTTTGTAATCCTAGTAGCCTGCGTCGTTAAGAATTTTCATAGCATAGTGTTCTTGAGATAGAAAGTAGCCGGATTTGGAACGTGTGACCTGAATTCCGAGGAAAAGCGAGATATTGCCAAGTTGTTTGAGGGCGAATTGGGTTTGCAGTTGTTGGAGGAGTAGCCGAATTGCAGTGTCGTCGTTACCTGTCACATAGAAGTCATCTACGTAAATAAGAATATATATTTGAATGTTGTGTTTGTGTAAGATAAGAAGGGAGGGATCGGAACGACTAAACCCGAAGCCTTGTTGTTGTAGAAAACTGGTTAGTTTTTAAAACCATTATCGCGGTGCTTGTTTCAAGCCGTAGAGAGATTTTTGAAGTTTCCACACCGCGTGTGGTTGATTGTGATCGACGAAACCAGGTGGTTGGCGCATGTAAATGTCGTCGGGTAGATCTCCATGAAGGAAGGCATTGGATACGTCAAGTTGGTACATGTGCCATTGTCGGTTGAGGGATAGTGTGAGCAGGAGGCGGATAGTAGGAATCTTCGCAATAGGACTGAAGGTCTCGTTGTAGTTGATGCCGAATTTCTGATCGTAGCCGAGAGCTACAAGCCAAGAAAGCAAAGAAACTAAGGCTGTTCGGAATAGCTGTAGCATTTTATAAAGGTGACCATAAAACTGATGTGAAGAAAGTAACTTTTTTGAAAGTTGTTGCAAAAAGCAGCGTCCTAACAAAAAAATTTCTTGAAAAGAGTGGTTAAATAGAAACTATGATTGTGATCATAAAAGCAGTGTTAAATCGTTCAGGTTACTGGTTCGATCAGGTTCAAAACCTAATTCGCTCTAAGTCGGCTCGATCCATTGCTTTCGTAGGGGAACTATCGAATCAGACCCAATTTTGTAGAACCGACCAGGTCAAATTGTAATTTTTAGGCATTTTGTAGAACCGAACAGGATTCATGTAGCCGACCCCAGATAGTGGAACAAAGGCTTGATGTTGTTGTTGTTGTTGTTTTAATCTTTTCATGAAAAATTTTAGTAAAAAAAAATAATAAACATATAAGTCATTAGGTAATAATTAAAAACAATATATACATTTTGTATAAAGGAGTGAGGAAGCGGAACTTTTATCTCTCTCCAACTTTTTCTCTTTCTATCTCTGCAACCATTCTTTCTCTTATCTCAATCCACATTCTCTTCCCACATAGAATACGCGAAAAAGCATGGGCCAATTATTTTAGCGAATTTATTTCTTTTTAAATTCTTAATTAAATCTATTTTTTTGCTAATTGTCATTATTAACATGCTCCTCTATAAAAATTAGCCTTACTAATGTATTATTACTGAAATTTTTAAGTCTTTAATTTTTAAATTATTTAATTTTTTAATTATATATATTCTATATTTCATAATACAATTTTATTTATTTTATGTCAAATATTTATTCACGATGATATTATTATTATTAGTATTATTTAATAGAATTTATATTTAAATAATTTTAATATTTATTATGTAACCGATTCAACTCCAAATGAATCATTAAAAAAAATTTTTGTGTTTCATATTTGATCCGATTTTCAGAGGCTCAGTCATACCAATAGGCGTTTAAAAACTACTCTCATAGCACTGCAAAATTACAACAATACCACTTCTCATATTTGAACGATCATTATAAATAGTTAAATACCACGCAATTCTTTCTCATCTCTCCTCATCAGTACACGACCTTCACAAAATTTTCCCTCGCATCTTTCATTTTCTTCTTTGTCATGGCGGGAGGAGCAATCTTGAACCATACTGGTGATGGGAAGGAGTATCCGGGGAAGATGACAATGTTCGTCTTCCTCGCCTGCCTTGTGGCGGCCACAGGCGGCCTTATCTACGGATACGACATCAGAATCTCTGGTAAGAATCGAGCTCGGAAGCTCATAAATTGTTAGGGTTTCACTTAAAATCCGAAACGATTGATCAGAATATGAATTTTTCTGTGTTTTTCCCTAATTTGATGACGGATTGAAGGTGGAGTGACATCAATGGATTCAATTCTGTGTAAATTCTTCCCGTCGGTGTACCGAAAGGAGGAGGATATTAGATATATTGTATTAAACGGTTAAGATGTATTTAATCTTGACCGTCCATGGGTTATTAGTTTACTATATATATAGGACCTGTTGTAATACATTAAACATAATAAAGTTTTCATTTACTTTCATGTGCCTCGCGCTTCTTGTTTCCTCTTCATGGTATCAGAGCTCACCAGGTAATTTTTTTTTTCCGATCTTCTTCTTCCTCCGATGGCTTCTCAAGAAAGCTTGGCTACTTCCTCTACTCCTCCGATTCCTCAAACTACCACCGACATCTCCATCCCGGCGTCCTTAAAATTTCTGATGTCCAATGTCAAAACCGTGTTGAATACCTCTCTTACCACCGACAACTATCCTATATGGCGTTCTCAAATCACAAAACTTTTTACTGCCAATAACTTCTTTGGTTATCTTGATGGATCTATCCCTAAACCTCCAAAACAAAGCATGTCCTCCGACAATGTTGTCATCAGTAACCCTCAGTACACTTCTTGGCAGCTTATCGACCAAAATTTGGCATCTGCCCTATTTTCGACTATCTCGATCTGTCTCTATCTTACCTTATGTCCTGAATCTTGATTCTTGCGTGGACATCTGGTTTACGTTAGAACGCCGATTTCAATCGGCGAATAGATCTCGCATTATGCAACTTAA
>NW_021319309.1:6498624-6500348 GCF_001605985.2 Dendrobium catenatum | reverse complement strand
CTATCAAATTTTATGCTTCACAAGATGTATAAGTGCTTAAAAAAAGGATTTCATTTTGTTCCACTTCATCTTTGCAAAGGTAGATGAAACAATAGCACGAATATAACTTCCAATGATTATGGACTACACTTCCTTAGTAGACATTAGCATGAATATTTTGGGTATACTCTTTTTTTAACAAGTAATAACATGGCGCCTCAAACAAGCCTTTAGAATCCATGCAAGAAGTTTTTTTTGATCATAAGCAAAATAAAGCTTTCACATGCTAAGAATCCACTATCTATATAAATAATTTAAAAAAGAGAAAAAAAAAAAGTGGCGGCAAGTCTTTATCACTAGTTAAGAAATATTCACCCCCAAAACTTAAGATATGATCTCTAACATGTTGGATACCCAAAGCTTATAAACAAAGGAACTTACCCCTTCTTTTTAATGGCGCTTCATCAAACAACCGATGCAAAATACTCACATAACTATTTATAAGCAACCCGACATAAAAGGTCTTTGTTTCCATAATTACATATCCTCATTAAACTATTGAACAATGTTGCAAATGGATAGACCTAAAGTTCATCAAAGTTCATCCCAAATGAAATAGCGACCATGAATGTATAGAAGAAATTATGAAGCCTTTATGCCCATCCATCTTTTCTCTTTGCAATGATTACACTCACAATCAATAAGAATTTATATGGATTAGAAACAAAGTTGAGCGCCTTGTAACTCATAAAACAACATTTAACCATGATATTAATGAATATACTAATCACATTCATTACTTCTCTCAACGCAAATAAGAGCAATAGGAAATAACCATGCTTCTCTAACCATGATTCTCAAACAAGTCCAAACTAAACTAGGACATTTAAATAAAGCAGAAATTACCCTTGCTTAGTATCTCATCTTGGCCATACACTTACGTTAACTTCAATAGGCATTTCTACTAACACCTTGCGTGCATTTGGTAAACAAAGCTATAATTTCTCAAGGTCTACAAATGAGACCTTAAACTCCCATCGTACGCTATAATTATCAAGAAGTGCAGGCTACTACAAGATTTATGCATAGATAACGATTTCACCAACATCAATGTACATTTTTTTTTTAACACTAAAATGGTACTCAGCATGCATTTCACAAAATTTCCATGACCAAATGCATGCACTCAGAGAAAACTTGAGATAAGAAAGCTCCCACTAGGAGCAACAAAATTTCCACATAGAAAAATAAATGAAACCTTCCATTAGCTGCACCAATACATAGAATAATAGTAGACCTTTGCAAGTGGGCTCAATAGTGAAGCTTATTTGATTCATAACTCGATCACTTAAGCAAACCATTACCTTAAGGGATGAAACATAAACTGCTAACCATGGCTTATAGATCGGCATGCATATTCACCTCTATTGAAATACTCATCTCATTCTTCCCAAGTTTATATCAGGAACTCAAGATAGGAGAAGTATGAAAATATGAAACATCATGAAGAAGAAAGGTATGAAGGATGAAGAATAAAATAAGAAGAAGAAGAAGAAGAAGAAGAGGAGAAAAAAAAAGAAGAAGGGACTTACCTTACAAATCCAGCGGCTGAGGTGAGTGATGGTATCGGGAGAGCTCACGGACAGGAGAGGAAGAAGGAATCGGCGGGAGCTACTATCGGGCTCGGGCTTCACGGACAGGGAGGCCAGCGTCGGGACAGGGAGAAAAACCAGAGAGAGTTGATT
>NW_021319309.1:6493542-6493966 GCF_001605985.2 Dendrobium catenatum | reverse complement strand
GTATATGTTGGCGTTGACCTTCCTAACTCTAGGAAAATGCAACCTCAGGGTCAACCACAGAAACCCACTAAGAAGATGCGATCAACTAATGAGAACTAAACTAATAAAGAAATCTCAAAGGATCAAGTAGAATTCAACGATCACCTATGACAAAGCTCTAGGACGAAACGAAGAGAAAGGAATTCAATAAAGGCTTGGAAGAAAAAAAACATCAAATGACAGAGTAACAATGGAAGGATATCAATATGAAATAGTAATCGAAGGTAGGAAAATCATCAATCTGTCCGACCACATCGCAACAGCAGAATAGAAGAAGAGATTCAATAATAAATTGAACAAAGTTCAAAGGGTGAGTGAAAAGAAAATCAACAATCACTCAAACATCAATACGGCGGTGATACCAAAGGGATTAAGAAAGCACCTT
>NW_021319309.1:6488118-6493442 GCF_001605985.2 Dendrobium catenatum | reverse complement strand
GGGTCATTCTCAAGCTCATGTAGGTAATTTGGGTTAAAATGGCTTAATGGGCCCTTAAGCCAAAACTAGTTGACTTGGTCAACCAAATGGGTCCAGGGTCGGGAAATTGGTTCAACAGATTTCAAAAGTCATTTTGGGTCAATTGGATGTGGCCCCAGGGTTTAGAGGGGTCAATTTGGCTAAATGGGCTTTATTGGGCCCATTAAGGGTCATTTGATTCAATCCTGGTTGATTTGGCCAACCAGGTTGGCTTAGGGTCTGGGATCAGGCTCAGCAAGTTTGAAATGACATTTGGAGACCAATAGAAGTGGTTCCATGGCTCAAAGAAGTCATTTGGGTAAAAACACACATTTGGGCCCTTAATGGGCCTCTTAGGTCAAATAGGTTGACTTAGTCAACCAGGTTGATCCAAAGTTTGGGAATGGGTCCAACAAGTTTGGTTTGATATTTGAAACTTGTTGGAGGTGGTTGCATTCAATTCAGAGTTCATTTGGTTTGAAATCACTATTTGAGCCTCATAGGGGTATTTTGGTCATTTTGGGCTCATGACCATTAGGGGCTGAAATGAGTCCAGAAAAATTCAGTCTATTATTCAACATATCAGGATTAATGTTCTGGAAGTGACTAGAGGCTTTGGTGAAGGCTCTAAGGTCAGAATCTTCAAAGTGATAGGTCTAGTGGCATGGGCTGTAAATATTTGAAGGTTTTACAGCCTTTGATTTTTGATTTAGTTTCTGGAGTTAGAGACCTCAGAATGGGCTCAAATTTGGAGGGTTGTCTCCAGAGACATGTCCCATCAGTATGCAATTGACAGACTCTGAATCGGAGGTCATTTGATTAGGTTTTGAAATATTTGAAAATTCACTGGAAAAGGCTTTTAGGACTTTGACCTTTGGCCTTAGATTTTGGTTTCAAACTCTGGATTTGAATTGGGTTTTGGATTTGATTAATTAGATGTCTGGATTGACTTATGATCTAGGTAGATCCTAAAGTCTGACTTCTAGAAGGGTCTTAAGATCTAGAGTAGATCATAAGGTCTGAAGTCTAGAAGGATTCTAGGACCTAGAGTTTGAATTGATTTGGATATTAGATTGATCTATGGTTAGGATTGGTCCAAGTGACCTCATACAAAAATGAGGTCAACAGATGGTTATAAAGCTATTGTAAGGAAAGTAAATTTCTAGAAGATTATTTTAAAAAGTAGCTTTATATCATAAAAGCTTTTTGAAAATAATGAAAAAGTAGTAACCAAATAGAAATTATGGTTGTTGTCTAAAAAGCTAAGAAATAAGAAAACTATCTCAACCGAAGCACAAGATAATTGACCAGCCTGATATCACCAACCACTTGGTTTTTACCATAATTTTGTTTAAACTAAGTAATTGTTAAGGCAATAATTGTTTTTCAAATGTTCTACATGACGAATTGCATAAACCATGCTCTACATCAAATGCGAAAGGAAACGGTCAACCAATAACAAAACACTAGCACCCATAAAAAATGGGCTTTTATGTTATTAGGCTTGGCATTAGTCATGAAAAATGATGGTTGATATTGTTGACCTCGATTTTGGCTCGATCATACTCGAGCTCTTTCGATCGATCTAATTGAACCCCGTCGAGCCCAATTCGAGCTCGGATCGACCCGACTCAAGCCGGATCAGACTCGAATATGTTCGATTAGACTCGATTAGTTTTATTTCATCGCGTCTTACTCGATTTGATTTAAATTGACTATTATTTCTGAACCCAATTTCGTTCGATTAATTTTGTTGCGTAGGCTCGAGCCCGGACGAATTCTAATTGAGTCAAATTCGGACTCGAGTCTAACTCGATCTTGGCTAAATTTGGCTTGATTTGGTTCAATTTGATTTTGGCGAGATCCCTCTGACTTTCTGTATAATTTGAATTAATTTACTAGATCGAGCGATTGCTTCAACGGCTCCGATCTCCTCATGTACGAGCTCTGTCGTTGCTGCAAGGCTCAGGCGCATGATACGCTCGCTTTAGGAAGGATACAGTCTTCGACCGACGACGGATAGAGGGACAGAACACGATTTGGTGTTGGAATCGGGATCGAGAGGAAAAAAAACAACGGGATTATCTCCTATGTCCGCGATTCTCCCAGGCATTCGCTCCCGACCTCACGCCCGACTCCCTCTCCCTCTTGTGCTCTCTGGTTCGCGAAAACGCCAAGGAGCCGACAGCATCCCCTTCCTCCTCTCTCTCGTGTGAGCCCAGGCGGATCGATTCCGCCTCTTCCCTTCTCCCGTTCTCTCCGTCTCCTCCGTTCGCAGACGCCCCGAGCCCCCTTCCGGCTCCTTCGTTCGTGAGCTCCAAGAGAGCCGAGGATCTCTCCCCTCTCGGTTTGCTCTCTGGTTCGTAGAGGCCTCGACAGACAAGGCCCGACTCCTGATCCCGTCGTCCCTAGCAGCCGCACGACCCCTTGGCTGAGCCCGACGCAAGCCCAGTAGCCGGACTCCAGGACCCAGGCTAACGGACTTCTTCTCCGTCCGATCTTAACTCCAGGTCCGAACACGAGCCCACCTTCACTCTCTAGACAGCAGGTATATCTTCTTCCTCCCCTTATTCTTTCTCCATTTTCTTCTTCATTCCTTCCTTCCCTCTCCAAATTTCCCCTTCTTCTTTTTCTTCTCTTGATCTTCTTTCTCCCTCCCTTTCTTCTTCATGATGTTTCACACTTTCATGTTTCTCTCATCTTGAGCTTTTCAATATGAGCTTGAGAAGAGCAAAATCAGTATCTCAAATAGAGGTGAATATGCATGTTATATGTTGCACCCAAGATGTTTGATAAAATGCTATTGAGGGAGAATGGTGATGCTTGAGTTTAAAATGAAACTTGCTCTTATTTGCGTATGAAGCATATTTTGATTTGTACTCCAAATGTGTCATTCATGAGGTCTGCTCTTCACGCTATTTCTTTTATATGGAGATATCATTTGTGGTGAACAAGGTCTTCACATTAAACTCTTCTCAAGAGATAGATGTATGATTTTAAAAAAAATTCTTTTTCATGACAAGTGTTTTACAAAAAAAAAATCAGTGATTTTTATTAGAGAAAGTATATGAGAACTTTTATTGCTATTGCAAGTTGGAATTACCATCATGTGATGGTCAAATGCTAAAATTTAAAAGTATGAGTTGATGGTGGATGTTAATCATCATCATGTACAAATGCTTTGGTATTGCCTTGTTTCTCATGGGAATGACGCAACAATTTGAAAGTAGCTTAGAAATCTCAGAACATTGCTTAAACATGATATTGTGGAGGATTAAGATCTATCCTTCTCATGCTAGTGTAATCAAACTTCCAACCTTTTTTTTTATTGTTATAGTAGTGTGTCGTTAGACATAGAGGTCTCCCACCTCAAGTTTGATTACATGTTTCTTGCCTTGCGTGATTCTCTTTCGGAACTTTGCAAAGAAATGAGAGGCTTACACATTTAAGAGTTTATTTGTGATGAGTAGTTATAGACCCTAAGCAACCCTTTCTCTTTACTTTCTCTTAAGCATATGCCTTCTTTTATTATGAAAACTTGGTGTCATGTCGAATATTATATTTTCTCACTGGTTGGGTTGGAAAAGAATGTAGAATTCTTACTGTTTTGACTTCTAAATTGCTGTTGGAAAGAAACAAGTGCAGTTTTTGGCTTCCAAATTGTGGTAAAAGCGAGGTAGGTGCAGATTTTTGCTATTTTGATGCCCCAAACTACTTTGGTAACAATATACCTGCAATTTTTTCACTATTCCTAACTTTCGGATCGTCGTAGGAACAATATACATGTAGTTTTTTTTTCAATGTTTTTAGCTTCCGGATTGCTATATGAATGAGATACTTGCAGTTTTTCGCTGTTTTGAGCTCCTGAATTGTTATAGGAATGAGATATGTGCAGAATTCTACTGTTTTGGGTCTCCAAATTGTGTTGGGAACAAACTATATGCAGATTTCTATTTATTTAGGCTCCAAACAGCATTGGGAAGTAAGGCATGTGCAGTTTTTCTGTTGTTTTAGCCCCCTAAACTATTTTGGAGGTAAACCTAGTGTAGATTTTCAATTACTTCATGCCCCAAATTTATTTGTAAACAAGTTAGACATTTATTTTCACTTGTTTTGTGTCTCAAAATTATTTTAATAAATAAAATCAAGTATTTGTTTGGTCTCTTTGAGTTATAATTGGTTAAGGAAGCTTCATGTGTTTAAGAAAATGGTTTCATTAGTGGAGTTTGGAGATAATATCAAGTGACCATGAGTTTTATATTTTCTTTCGTCACCATGAAAACATAGCATTAGTATTGGGTTTTGAGGAAGAAATCAATGTTGTGAGAGCATGAATTTTATTACATGGTAAGAGTAATCCAAAGCATGAATCATTATGAACTTCATTGTCCTCTAAATTACATAATTGCAAGTCTCTTTTGGATATTTGTTGGTATATGTTATATGAGATTTGCTCCGTGATAGAAAGGTTTTAAAGGCTATTTCTTTTGTTCAAATTCCTACGCATTTGAGAAGGTTTCGAAAAGTACTGCTTTATGGTTGAAGTTCGTGTCATTTCAAAAAAAAAATGGTTTTATATAGATGGTTTTATGAGTTTGTTTTTAACGAGAGGTTTCACAAATGTCTTTATGAGTTGGAAATTTTAGGAGGTGTTTTGTTTTGAGAGATTTTACGAATGAGTCTTTGGTTGGAAGCTTTGTGAGTCGTTTCATGTTGCAAGGATTCACGATAGATTTTGTGAATGTTTTATATCGAATGCTTTATGTGAATTATTTGCGTATTGAGATTTTGTGATTTTGTCTTGTGAATATTTTCTTAATGGAAGGCTTTATAGTGCCTATTCATTAAGAAAACTTCCACAAGTCCACCCCACACCAAATTAAAAAAGGAGGCGCTTGATTGTTAGTCTTTTTGTAGGGTTTTTGGTCGAAAACAAAAGAAGAATTTTTTGGTAGGAAATTTGTGTAAGGTTTTGCGTGGTACTTAATTTAAAGTTTTCTTTTATGAAATATCTGGAAGCTTATAGTTTGGTGATCTGCTTAGTGTAGTGAAGTCCTTTAGTAGTTTTCTCTTTAGAATGAGCTAATGCTTAGTACATGAATTGCTTCCTTATTGAATCACATTAGTTTTATTTAAAAAAAAAAATGAGATTTAGGATTTGGAGCTTTAGGAGCTTAGTGTTAGAGGGCCTTTTAGTGTTTTTTTCGAAACAAGATAATCCTTTCCGATTGGAATTTTCTTCATTTAGGGTTAGTTTCTAAAAAAAAAAATATAAGGAATTTTGGATGAAGGTAGAGCAAAAGAGA
>NW_021319309.1:6486865-6488018 GCF_001605985.2 Dendrobium catenatum | reverse complement strand
ACGAGAAAGGCATGAACATTAGCTAGCATTACAACTATTACACCTGTCTTATTTGTTGCTCATTCTTTGTACTACACAATATGCAATGTAGTTGGCAAGGATTCTCTGCTTATCTTATTTGATAGACTCAACTATCATTTGATCCTTCTTATTCTTATTCCCTTATACGTGTTCTCTCCTTTTAGGAATGTCTTCCATTTTGCTTTGCTTTGTTTGGATGAGTTAAAAAAAAAGGTGAAGAAACCTGTATCATGTTTCAAAACAAAAAAAGGAGGTTTTGTTTTATGGCCGTTAGTAGTATATAAGCTTAATATGAAATTTAGGTCTCTTGCAAAATGATATGCTAGATTTTACACATTACAATCTGGAGCATGAAATTTTATGCTATTTTCTTTGAAGGCCATTGGTTAGGAGTCTTGCACTTTTTCCTCCAATATTTGAGAAATTTTTATATAGCGATGTGTAAGAAATCATATGTTTTGAGGCGTCGAAACCATTTCTTTATATAACATGAAATTTGGTTAGTTGTAGTTGTCAAAGTCTTACCTCTTGTGGTATGTGTGCATGATAGACTTTATTAAAATATACATTTGTATAAAATAAAAAAAGAGAATGTGTTCTCTCTCAAGAGAAGAATTTATTGAATAGTATGACATTTCTTTGTTTTAAATCCTCTTATGAATGCATGAGTTTTCGTCAAACTTGTTTGGAAGTATTTGAGGATGATTCGCATCCAAAATTGCATTTCGATGCCATTTCTCGATTAAAATTCATGAGCTTGTTGGAGATTTTATTTCGATCAACATGAGCGGATCTTGTGAAGTCTATGTCCTATTTTGCATTAGCATAGTAAAGAAGGTGGGTTAACTTCTCTTCTTCCCAACAAAATCATGCAGATTTGGTTTATTTATTTATTTTTGGCAAAGAATGCCTATTTATATTTGATATTTAGTGAAATATAAGGATTTATTGAAAGGTTATGCATTGTTCAATCCTTGAAAAATGTTTGGATTGAGTGCAAGATTGTGTAAGTTATGATGATATTCATTCTTATGGTTTCAAGTTAAAGGGATGTGTGCGCTTTCTCCCCAACTAATGGGCATTCGTGACGCCTTCACAAAGTTTGTTAGAAAAGTGTTAAAAAAAAACACTG
>NW_021319309.1:6478014-6481699 GCF_001605985.2 Dendrobium catenatum | reverse complement strand
ATTACTTAGAGGTGTATTTCTCGGAGGGCTTCGTCCTAGCCCCTTTTACTCGGCACTCATGAGAGAAACGGTTCATTCATATGCGGATTTAATCCATCGAGTAGAGGCCCAAATCTCCGCCGACGAAGCCATTAATGCTCACAGGAAACAATTTGAACAAACAAATGGAAAGCATAAAAATCCTTTAGAAATGGAGAATCCATCCTCACAAAAGAAGAAGCAAGGATATTACAATCTTCCTCCTCGACCCTCACAGCCGCGATGAGAGCCTCGCCAAGAAAAGGAATACACACCACTCAATACATCCCGAGTAAATGTATTAATGTCCATCCGGGACCAGGAGAACGTGAAATGGCCACACCCTTTGAAGCCCAACGTCGGAAAACAGGAGCAATATTACCACTTCCACCGTAGCCATGGGCACACTACTGAAGCATGTTGGCAGCTCAAGGAAGAAATTGAGAGACTAATCCGACAATGATATCTCCGACAATTCATCAAGAATAGCCCGAGATGAGGTTGGTCCGACTGGGGGGGTAGAATCAACATCAAAGGCAGTCGGTAAACAATCGTCAAATAGTGGGGAAGATCAAAACCATTGCTGGGGGCACATCAACGCCTTGCCGAGTTTTAATTGCGTAGAGCACAGTGGTGCTACTCATTTTAAGTATTGTATGTCTTTAGTATTGTGTGCCTTTAGTATTGTTTGTCTTTAATTTTGGATGTTGTTTGTGATATTTGTAGCTTCTTCGTCCCTAAGTTATCTTAGGGAGCTATGCCTTTGTTTAATGCAGTAAGACATTGTTTCTTTATCTTCTTCGAGTAAAATTGTATTGATAAATTCGCACAAGCTGTGAACTTCAATATCCTTGATTCGAGCAATACACAATCGTTATTGTAGCTCAGTCACCAGATGATCTATCCCAGGGGGATTCGATCCGACCTCTTCCACACAGGTTAACGTCATCGAGCAGGGCTCTGACATACAACCTCGGATAGGTCTTACATCATTGGTGGATTCTCTCGACCTCTTCCACACAGGTTAACGTCATCGAGCGGGGCTCTAACATATAACCTCGAATAGGTCTTACATCCTTGGTGGATTCTCTCGACCTCTTCCACACAGGTTAACGTCATCGAGTGAGGCTCTGACATACAACCTCGGATAGGTCTTATATCCTTGGTGAATTCTCTCGACCTCTTTCACACAGGTTAAGGTCATCGAGCGGGGCTCTGACATACAATCTCAGATAGGTCTTACATCCTTGGTGGATTCTCCCGATCTCTTCCACATAGGTTAACGTCATCGAGCGGGGCTCTAACATATAACCTTGGATAGATCTTACATCCTTGGTGGATTCTCTCGACCTCTTCCACAAAGGTTAACGTCATCGAGCAAGGCTCTGACATACAACCTCGGATAGGTGACACATCCTTGATGGACTCTTTCAACCTCTTCCACACAGGTTGGCATCATCGAGCAGGGCTCTAGCATACAACCTTGAATAGGTAGCACATCTTTGGTGGATCCTCCTAGATTCTTCCATACAAATTGGAATGCAAGTACCTTAAGCAAGCATAAATAAAATTCACTCAAGTTGAATAAATGTACTGGAATGTTTAAGCCAGATAAAAATACATCAACAATCTACTACTAAATCAAAGTAGACATCACACATCAACACAAATATCAGGTACATCACAATCACTAAAAAAGAAAAAGCAATACAAACAACATAAACTAGAAATCCTACTCAATATCTATAACCTCATCATCCGCATCAAGATCAAGGACCTTCTGAAGCTCACTCTCTATCTCGTCGCCATCAGAACCTGAAGGAAAGTCATCTGAAGCCTGGCTAGGGGTCACCCCTTCGACTTGAACTCCGGTCTTCTGCTGCATCAGGCGAACCCCCTTCAAAAAGCCCCGAATGAATCCATCTTCAGTACACTGCTGCTCCAAGGCCTTCACTTCTATATCATAGACATGATCCCGAGCCTCTTGAACGTAATCCTGAATGATAGTCTTGAAAGCTATGGACTTCTTAAAATCTTCAATGACTCTTGAAGGTTCTGAGCCAGATAAAGCAGCCTCCTTCTCAGCTATAAGAGTCTGGGACCTCCTATCCTTTGCCACAAGCGATGTTATCTTCTCTTCAGAGGCCTTCTGATCCTTCAAAAGCCGGGTAATTGTCGTCTGTGCCTCCTCCAGATGTATTTGATGCCGATCTGCCTGCCGATTTTGAAGAGATACAGAGTGCATTGTATTGGCCAACTCAGTCCTACACTCGCTCAACTCCTCTTCAAACACCTTCGCCTCCTTGACCCTATGGTCATACTTCCTCTTGAACTCTCATTGAAGATACTTGATCTTAACAAATTCACTGTTCCAGTCATTAATCTCGATTCCAAGACGTGACAACTGAAATATGAAGAAAAATTTATTAGAATTCACCCCAGAAGAAAAGGGGAAAAAAGCATTGGGATATATTACTCACCAAATTGCCAGTGTTACGGTGTCTGATGTATTGATGGTTCAAAACATCTGCAGGGATGTGCAACTTGGATGGGGAAGAGTCAGGTAGAGCTTTGTCGGTATTTATCGCAGTCCCCTCCAACCTCCTCTTCTTCAAAACCTGGGGGTCTTCACCTCTTGTCGGACGTTTGGGAGCCACCTTTGAAGTTGGGGCAGGGGGCTCAAGGACCTTGGAAGACGACTTCAATATCCTTGCATTAAACCTTCCAGCATGGAACGACAGCCCAACCTTGAACAAAAACTCTTCCTCGGTGTATCTACTCATGTGACGAACCTCAAATAGAAGATGATCGAGATCAGGAACCTTCAAGATTCTCATTATGTCTTCTTCCCTGACATGCAGAGGGAAAGGCAGATCCTTCATCTTTCCCCACTTCTCTATCAAGCCCCAATCATTCTTCACAAAGAAGAATGCACTGACCAATTTATTTGAAGGATCATGAGTACGCACATCCAACCATTTTAATCTAAAGGTTACACGCCCATTCATGTCACTGGTAAATCGACCCATCCGTGAAAGGTGCTCTGGTGTTAAAGTAGCTCCTCGATCCCTGAAGAGTGCAATCAATCCCAAAATCACCGACATCGCTCTAAATGAAAATTGGGATAAGTTTACCCCACACCGTTGTAAAACTTCAATCAAATCGGCAGGAGGTGGAAAGTGTAACCCGGCCCGCAAGTTGGTCTTAGAAACGGTCAAGTACCCGGGAGGAGAAAGGCTAGCCCGATCAGACCTCTTAGGAACAATTGCCTTCACATCATTCGGGAAATGATAATTCTTGCGAAAGAGAATCAGAAAGTCACTTGTAACAGTCGACGCTGTCTCATCCACCCTCGCTTCCTTATTTGGCCTCTGCTCGCAATCATACGGTGCGATGGGGGCACCCCGGATCGTAGGATCTCTTGGTGGAAGACGATCACCTGACATTTCTCTTAAGGGTGTTGGAGGAAATAAAGGGGGATCTCCGGACTTCCTTGCAAAGAGAGGAGCCTTGGAGGACTAAGGGAAAGCCTCAATTGTAAGAATAGATGGAGAAGGGAGAATTTTCGTACATCCTTGCAAAGAGAGGGGCCTTGGAAGACCAAGGGAAAGCCTCAATTGTAAGGACAGAGAGAGAAGAGGAGAAGAGGGGCAATTTTTCTGAAGGC
>NW_021319309.1:6475290-6477914 GCF_001605985.2 Dendrobium catenatum | reverse complement strand
CACTAACCAAGTGTCTCCTTTCATTTGGAGTGGGGTAATAAACCACAAAGCTTTCCAACGAGAAGGTTTTATAAAAAAAACTCTCATTGCAAAGCACTCGTCACAAAACATTCACAAAATCTTCAATAAAACCTTTCGATGTAAAATAATTAGCAAAACAAAACATCCATAAGACCCTTTTACTACCGAATGTTTTCTAAGACTTTCCAACCATAAGGACATTCACAAAATTTTACAATGCAGAAATAATTCCTAAAGCCTTTCCAAAGCATTTTTTTTTTTCAACTAAGAATTACAAGTAAAAAAAAAGACCACTCAATCTTACCAACACAAACCTTATAGGAACAAAGAAATCCGCAAATGCATGCTACCTCAAATGCTAACGGAGGCAAAACAATTTATAGTGAAATAGGCTAATCTCCAATCATAAGTACACAAGTCATCATTGCTAGTCATATATGCAATATTAAGAAAGTAGCTATAAATCCAAACTTTTCCAAACGTGAAAATAGACAAATATTTATATGATATTAAAATGATAAATGTAATTGCGAGCAAGAAGGATACATGCCTTTTGTTAGAGAAATTATAGAAACTCCCCAGGGACAAGAATAAAATTCTATAGCACAAGACTTAACACCTATGCCAAATGTACTTATAAAAGAGCGAGAAATTATTATGTCATTGTCTTGTTCCCAAAACTCAAGAGAAGAGAGCACATTATCCTCACATTACAATATAAATTCAAGTCATGAGATGCATAGTTACTCTCCAACAAGCTTCTAATTTCACACCCATAAGCTATCAAACATTTCTCAGAGCATTTTAACCCAAATCTATAGGCTTACTTTAGTAGTGCGACACCTACGATCTTGCAAGAGTGTTCTAATTAAAATCTCATGACACCAAGTACAAAACTATGATAACCACATTCCATTCATGCTTCAAGATATATATAAGGCGGATCTCAACATAACACTTGTAAGAATTTTAAACTTTGTAAATAAAAGGTGCTCTCAAGTTTTTTTTTTTTTTTTTTTGCTTACACAACTTCAAAACAACAATGTTTCCCCTTTGGAAAGCCCTAACGAGGAAGAGCAACTCATGCTTGAAACTCCATTTCAAAAGTACATATAAATTATGCTTTTAAGTACTCATATAAATGCTAGAATCGTAATAGATTTTATCCAACAATCTATATCGAATATTACAATAAAGAGTAAGAGAGATGATATGTAAAACTTTCATGCCAAGTACACTCTCAAAGCCTTAGACAATGTTTGACCGGAAACAATAAGTTTGCCCACAAATTCTATGAATTATAATCATTTAAAGAAGCTACTCTTTCTATTCCATTTGCAAGCCTCTAAATAGCACGTTCGAAATGTTTGGAATAGAGGATACTATCATACCAAGTTTCAATGCAAATTAAACAATCATAATTTCTTTTCAACGACGCTTCACAACAACTTGGTATGCAACACTTGTAAGCTCATGCCAAAGAAAGTAACCACCAAAGGTGTGATATACACACTTACTTAATCGAAAGCTTTCCGAATACCTCACAAAAGCATCAATATCAAGAGAACACTAAACATTTTGTTAGAGAAATTTTGGAGAGGACTTAATAAACAAAATAATGTCTAAACTTACAAGGGACTATGTAAAGAAAGATGCCCAACCAAATGTCAACTAAAACTTTCTAAACAACCCACCAAAGTATTCTCAAAATCCACATGATAATCATTTCATCAAGGAGACATACACATAAGAACAAAATAACAACTCAAAGAAGTTCATTCTCAGATTTTTGTTGACAAAACTTTAGGCATTGTACTTAGGGGACTTTTATATGAACTAGCATATTATTGAAAAAAAAAACAATGTAAGCAAAAGAAGAAGACTAAGCTCTCTCTAGTAGCATTTCATAAAATACTTAGATTGCATTGTCTACAAGACTATACGAAGTATGCTAGCATAGAAGCCATGGTTTACACAAAATGCTTGGTTAAAATCGCTCAAGTAACCTATTTAATGTTTTCATGATCTATGCATCAATCATCTCATAGGTGACTACCAACAATACTTTCCATTTAATGAAAACTCATGGAATGAAGTACATGAGACCTTCACACAACATATTAGCATTTCTTTGTAATGGCCATAAAAGAAGAAGCACAAACCCAAGTGGGATTTACTCATGCCGGCAAAGTATACCTTCCAATGAAATTCATGAAAAATTCCTTATTTTCCTTAGGAAAGCCACTACCCACTTTCAATGGGCATTACCACAAACACCTCATGAGCATGCTATGGTAGGAAACCGAAAGAACCTCCTATGCATTATCATAGTTTACACCTAAGCTTTGAACCAAATGACCTAAATAAATGTGAGCTCACAAATTAATTAGCCACCTCAGAAACAAAATCAATCAACACGTTGTATAGGAATATAGCTCAACCCATGATTCTCAAGACCAATTGTGCAAACTAAGAGCCATTGCATTCATACATTCACTTAGAAAATATGTATATAAAAGAAAAGTAAGAGGTGTGATGACATACACACCTCAAAGCTTTAATCCATATCTCAATCTTAACCAATAAAAAATCCCATATAAGTA
>NW_021319309.1:6468270-6475190 GCF_001605985.2 Dendrobium catenatum | reverse complement strand
CGGGTTTCTAGGTTGACCCGGCAACCCGTCTGGTTAATCCAAACCCGACCCTTTTTTCAAACGGGTCGAATCTGGGAACCCAAACCCGACCCATTTTTCAAACGGGTCGGGTCCAACCCAAAATTTTCGGGTCAGGTTTTCGTGTCGTGTCAAATATTGACACCCCTAGCCATCACCGGCAAATTTTTCTGCCCGAACTCGGCAAATTTCTGGCAGTAATGAGGTTTTCCAATAGCTTTCTAGCAAATTTTCTTCCGCCGATATAAATCGCGTAGGAAACAAAAACCGGCGGTTTATCTCTGGTGATTTTCCGACAATCATAGCCGCCGGAAATTATAAAATTTTTATTTGAAAAACGAAGTTGTTCAACTGCCTGTATCCCGACATTATAAATTTCCAAAAATAGAGTTTATATAAATCTTCTAATATTTTTTTGAAAAAGTTAATACAATTTTGATTGCTTTGAGATTCACTTCTTGTGATGAAATTCAAGTATGGAATTCTTAAAATCATGTCACTTATAAAAAAAAAATTATAATATGAGGGTTGGTAAAAATATATATCATTAACCCAAACAAATACAAAAACTTAGTTCTCATAAAATGAATATCAATACATATTGCAAATATCAATGTAAATTATTTTATTGCCACTCATTTGAGGAACTAAGATTCAGACACCTACAAAGATTATATATATATAGAGAGAGAGAGATAGAGAGAGTTTTCCCTTTAATAAGGAGAATCATTATTCTCCTCACATTTAGTTTTATATATTATATATTCTTCAAATGCAAGATCAAAATCTTTCATTCCAAATAGAGGTTAAGATTCTACTGAGAAAAGCCTTAAACAGTTAAACTTAACATCTCAATCTTAAGAAAAATATTTTTATTACCATTTTGACATTATAGTTGATACATATTATTCAATACTTTATTTGATTAATATAGTTTAGAGTTTAGTATAGAAAATATGTAAATACATTGAGTGGAGTCTACTAGAATTTAACTTATTTGTTAGTGTATTCATTATTTTAATTAGTTATGAAGAGGTATTTTAAGAAAGCCTAATATTGATTATCTTAATACTCTAAGAGTCCAAGTACTACTATTAATGATGATAATAATATATAATGCATTAGAAATTACGTAGACATCAGTCTATATAAATATATAGTAGATCTTAAATTAAGAGAAAATATTTCATTGTATTATTCAAAAGATTAAAAAAAAATTTCAAAGAGCCTACTTAAGAAAATGGACAATCTTTTGAATATGAATTCCGTCAAAAAATAATAAAAATAAAAAATAAATTTCACAAATTCAATACTAATACATCTCTAAAACAATTGCTTAATCGACACTAATCTCAAGATGATATGTGAATTCAAAACTTCTGGAATAATATTCATGTCTATATAGTTACGAAAACTTATAGTTAAATTAAAATCTTCATTAGACGACCCCATTGGCTCCATAAATGATTCGATACAATCATAAATTAATGAGCCCAAATCAAGTACTTGAAATATATTTAAAAAATTACGAGTATTAGTTGAATAACATCCAAATGATTTTCAAATATTATTTGCTTATAGTCAAATCATGCAGCTTGTTGAGATGAATGTAGCAAGCCTATGATTATTTGATTTTAATATCATAAAGGCAATTATGCTTGATAAATTAGCTATGATCAAGAGTATTAATATGCAAATGTACCAAAGAGTGTTTTAGATTATAATCAAATTTATCAAAACACCCTTATCAAAAAGTTTATAAATAGGACATTATCTATACAAGGAACCATACAAGGGAGAGGTTCGAGAGCTCAGCAAGTCAAAGAACTGTATAGCATTAATTTTCCAATGATCACCATCGACCTCCATCATTAGCAATCACCAGACTTATCTTATCCAACTATTGTCATCTGACTTTTAACATATAATCATATTATTAGATTTTACAAGTTTGATTGTGAACACTTAATTATTATTATTATTATTATTTAATTAAATTTCAATAATTCTTACATGGGAATCATGCAATTGTTCTCATCCGCCTTGCACTGCGGTGGTTATCTTATGCGGATTCTAAATCCTCTCAGTTCTTATGATTTGTAATATGTCTATCATTCTATTTACGATATATATAGAAGCATATAGTCTTTTGCAATGGAATAGTGCTCTTTTGGTGATTTTTGGGGGTTTCACTCTGTTTTGAAAGTTGGGGTTTTTTAGTCTAATGATAGCCACTGTGAAGGAAAAATAATAATAATAATAATTCAATTATTCTCAAGTGTAAATAATCTCAGCTCTTTCATTTGTGTTGATGAGAGAATTTCTCAATCTCCTATTATATAATGAATAGGCCATAACTTTACCATTGTAAAATTTTCAACATAAACAAATAGGATCTCTTACAACTTTTATTGATACGACGTATTTGATTTTTTATTTGAACGGCCAAAGATTTTCTTGTGTATAATAAACGCACATCATGATTTGATGAGTACAAAAGCTATTTTGGAGTATAATATTGCAAAAGATGCATTTTATTACTTATATTTCTCTTTAGATGGACTTACATAGGAAAATAATTAAGGGGTGATAATTTTGACGTAAATGGATTTAAAAATTGGAGAATAAATGGCCACAAAAAGTTATTACGTGCAGAGTCTGGAAATTATTCTGATTCTAATCACGTGAAGACGTGATTTTTTTTCTCTCTATTGTACACATAGTGTGTATAAGAGGAGAAAATTCATGTGTCTTCACATCATTGGAGTCCTTACAAAAAGCTATTTCCAGACACCGCATGTAATCATTTCTCCTTAGCCAAGTTAATTAATAATACTACTTTGATTTATTCGTAAAAAATTATCTAATTTCAAAAAATGATTATGCATGAGTCCTCCTAAGCAAGGCTTAGGCTCTCGTTGCCATAACGAATCCTACGATTCAAAAAAATTAAGAGATTTTTCTTTGAATTGTTTTGCTTTCAAGCATGCCACAATGAAATTATTAAAAAAGTTATTTAAGAAAAATATTACAAAGAATAATAAACTTACTGTTCCTGATATTAGGTACTACATATATGATTTTTATTGAGACTTTCAGTGTCCTCATTGATGGTTTAAATAGTAAGTTAATTTCTATTTTATTGAATAAGGCTTCGTTTTGGACGACTTTTATGTTATTTTGTAAAGCTGTTTTTAGTCAAAAATTTATTGAAATCGGAGAAAAAATAATGGTTTCTTAAATATTAAGATACTAAGGCTTCGTTTGGGAAAGCTTTCTTATTACTTTTTAAAACAACTTTTTAGTATTGATATATCATCAGAAATTAATCTTGATCGTGAATGAATCTCGAGAAAAGTTTGAGTTAAAAACTTCTGAAATAAAATTTGGAATCATCTGAACTATGATATCCAAATTTATAGTCAAACTAAACATCTCGAAACGACGAACCCAACGATACCAAATTCGACCCAATCTGAGCCCAAATAGATCTTGCTCCTAATTTTTAAGAGGTTTTTAACTAAAAAGCGGCTTTACAAAATAGTAAAAAAGTCGTCCCAAACGAAGCAAAAATTTTATTTTAGACAACTTTTGATCATTGCTTTTTTATTAATTTCATGAATAATTATACTAAAAAGTTGTTATAAAAAGCAATAAGAAAGTTATCCCAATCGAAGCTAAGGCTATAATTGGAATGGCTTTTTTAATAATTCTTAAAGCTAGTGGTGTCAAAAATTAACACGACCCGAAACTTGACCCAGGTCTGACCCGAAAAAATCTGGGTTTGGGTCAACCCGTTTGTGAAATGGGTCGGGTCCGGGTTCAGATTTCTGATCCGTTTGAAAAATGGGTCGGGTTCGAGTTGACCCGACAACCCGCGGGTCAACCAGTTTAACCCGGATCCCACATTTTTCGGGCATTCGCCATCCGCCAACTCCTCACTCGATTCTGCCGTCTGCCGACTCTGTGTCCGTCGTCCGCCGACTCTATTGTCTGCGACTTAGCAACTGTTCCCGCGGGTGCAGGCGGGTCGGGTCAGGTCAACCCAGCAACACGTGCGTGTCAGGTTCGGATTAGAAATCCTTACCCATTTAACTAAACGGGTCGGGTTCGGGTCAATCCGTTTATGCCCGGGTCAAGTCAGGTTCGACCCGAACCCGACCCGCTGACCCGAATTAACTCCCCTACTTAAAGTAGATTTATATTACAAAAATTATTTTTGGTACTAAAAAGTTACTTTTTTTTTTTTGAAAATTTTGGGGCCTAAGCCCATCTAAAAAGTTACTTTAAAAACACTAAAAAAGTCATCCCAAACGAAATCAAGTAGCTATTATCCTTCGTTATGATGATAAAAATGATTGCGTTATTTAATATTTTATTTGTAGTATATTTGCTTCACATTTAATGATTTAAAAGAGCAATGCGAGCATTTTTCTTTTCAAATCATATTTAAAATAATATTACTATGCAGTCGAAGTAATGATGGGCCAGCAATATGCACGCTGAGTTTACCGACTGAGAATTTTAATTATGAAAATTAATAATTCAACTTATTGTTTATATTATTTTGTTATTGCAGATAAAAAGTTGTATTCAAATTGATTGAATTTTCAAAAACTAATTCTAATTTAAAAAATGTTATAGTAATTTTGATATGTCACAAAAAAAAAATATAGTAATGTTGATATGTCACAAAAAAAAATATTGATCAAGCAAGAATCTAGAGGCATATTCAAGTTTTCATCTTCCAAATTTAAATATGTGCCCGTTCGAACTCAAATTTTAGCAAACTTATAGTCAAATTGAACGTTTCCGTAAGACGAACACAACCGCTCCAAAATTGGTCTAATCCGAGCCCAAATAGGCTCAATCATGGGCTTAAAATGTATTGGGAAGTTTTTTTTTTTTTACCCATAAAAGCAAATATATTAGCTAGAAAAAAAAGGGGTTACAAAAGTAGCTGAAAGGAAAACATCAAAAAAGAACAAAAATTAAAAGATGCAATCACACCAAAAAGGATAAAAAAACCCAAAAAAGGGCTCAGTAGAAGGCTTAAACTCACAGCATCCTCGCAGCAGCGCAAGGACCATCCAGTTGAAGGTTGCCACAAGTTTGACGACGAGGACACGAGCCCCAGCCACATCATAACCCTGCCACCGCCAATCCAAACGAAGAGCGAATCAAGCAACCGAAAGGAACAATCAAAAATTGAAATCAGATTACCTTCTTCTACCGCCTCTACCCCAAAATTTCCCACGAGAAGCAACAGAAATAGGTTTATCCCTGACCATTTTAAACTCATTGCCAGGATCTGAATATGACTCGGAATCAGATTCATAATCAGACGAACTGTGCAACCAATCACCATGGGACCTAACATCTACTCCAGTAGTACTACTCACCTGGTACATGAGGTTTTGGGGAGACATTAAATTCACTGGAACATTCACCAAATTCTGAGAATTGACCAACATTCCTTGCACATCCGAATTTACCACATTAGTAACCACATTCATAACACAATTCTGAAACTAATCACAATTCTCTATAACACCTAAAACAGGCGAATTAACATTAATCAACCCACCAGTCCCCAGATCACACTCGGCAGAAACAGGCACACAATTAGCAGTAGAGGAAATCAAAATCTCACTAACTTCCGGCACCAAAACCACAGTCGGAATACCATCCATCACAGCACCAATAAAATGCTCATAATTGACAACAGTAGAAGGATTATTCACAATAACAGCATCAGACGACGAGTCAGCCAAAACATCAGAAACCGGCAAAACAAAGCAACCAACCCCATCTATACCATCAGCGATCGAAAAAACCCCAGCACCAAGTTCAGATATCACGGTACCCCCCACCCCAATAGAATTCTCCAACGAAATAGGGGTTCCAGGGGAAAAAACCGGAACTACAACAGAGGGTAAAACAACACCATGCTCCACATTAATATCAATAATACCATTCAACTCCCCAAGAACCGGAATAACAACACCATTACCCGAAAAAACCTCACACGAATGATCATTTGGAATGGGAGAGAAAGCAAGCATATTAGGATTCGGTAAAGGATCAGACAGCGAAGTGAGCGGCGGCGGAGCCAAGGTTTCCACAGAGCGTAAATTAGAATAAAGCTTAGCACAATCAGATTTTTTATGTCCCACAACTTTGCAATATTGACAAAAATTGGGCAAAGCGTCAAGAACAACCTTTTGCACATACCCTAGCTTCTCCGGACCCAGCCAAACAGAATCAGGATAAGTTTTGGAAATGTCAAGTTCAACAAGTATGCGCGCGACTGAGGGACGCGATCCCACAGCCGTCGCATTATCCGTTTGGATCGGCCTACCAAAAATAGATCCCAGGCAAAAGAGTATACGAGAGGAGAATAGATGAGGTCTAAGTCCCGGAAAAGAAATCCAAACTGGGACGACAGGTGACTCTTCTGACACGTCCAGAGTAGGCGACCACTTCACAATTTTCATGAAGCAACCATAAACAAAGTATGAACGGTGAGCAAAAATCCGACCATAATCTAGATCATTTGAAAGCTTTATCAAAACATTCGATTGATCCAGCAAAGTAACGAAAAAATCACCGGATAACTTCAGGTTAAAAAAAAATCTACGGATTGCATCCAAAATCGGTCATTTAAGGGGAAACTTTCCTACCAACGTAAATTCAAAAGGCTTAGCAAGATGCATAAATTCTTCCTCTGAAAACCACAAAGCTGACAAACCGCGAATCGTAGAGACCCGAAAATCCGGAAAAGCATTCGCATCAACGGAGCCAGACAAAGCATCTTTGAAAAATTTGGAGCTCTTACCCGCAAGGAAGCCCGGATCCAACCTCTTGTTTGCCATGAAAGCAAAAATGACGGAGAAAAATGC
>NW_021319309.1:6457437-6461446 GCF_001605985.2 Dendrobium catenatum | reverse complement strand
ATAAAGGATCAACCTAACGATTAAAACCCTCAATATGCGCGCTCAAGGATCCTTATCAAAATTGGTTGACTTGTGAGACTAATTGTGAGTCTCACAATTCTTCAATAGAAGAGATGCGTTAAGAATAACTTTTATCATTTCTTGCGTGAAAAGCCTCGCAGAAATCTAGATTTCTCCGCTACAACTAATCTTATTCTTTCCTAAGATTCAAGCTCTTAAATCAACAATTTACTCCTAATCTTCTTCCTCAAGCCAGTTCAACCTAATACCCATTATACAAATTCCAGGTAACAAATTCTTCGGTCTACCTACAACAACAACATCAATAGGGGTGTAAACGAGTCGAGTCGAGTTGAGTTTTGACACTAAAGAGCTCAGCTCGTCAGCCGGAAAGCGAGCTCGAGCTCGAGCTCGAGTCGAGCTCGAAAGGCGAGTTCGAGCTCGTCCCACTGTTATCGAGTTCAAGCCGACTCGCGAGCCTCGGCGGTCCGGGCAGCCTTCGAGCGAGTCGTCCTCATCCGCGTCATCCCGTCGAGCTTGCCATCGGAGAAGACATTGAAAATAAAATATATTTTTTTCATATAGGGAGAAGAGAAGAGCTTGCTGCAACTTTTATCTTTCCCCAAAAAAGTAAAAGTAAGCTGCAGCTTTTTACCTTTCCCCAAAAAAGTAAAAGCAAGCTCAGCAGTTTTCATTAGTTAGATTCAAATAAAAGTACCATTATATATTATTTTATGGTAGGAAATACCGAATTGCAACTTGAGTTTTTTTGGAATTCCCACCCGATGAACCGCCTTCGGTCATTTATATATATTTTTCATTCAAATAATCAATCGAGCTCGGCTCGCGAGCTGAGCTCTCACCGAGCTCGAACTCAAGCTCGTTTAGCAAATGAGCTCGAGTTTAAGCTCGAGCTCGCGGCTCGATAAGCTCGGCTCGCGAGCTCGTTATCGAGTCAAGTTCGAGCCGGCTCGACTCACTTACACCCCTAAACATCAAGCCTTTATCCCATTATGTGGGGTTGGCTATATAAATCCTTTTTCTCCATTGTGCCATGTTTAAAGTTAAATTATCATTTAAATCTAATAAATAAAAGTCATTTCTAATATTTTCTAACCAAGCCTTTTTAGGTCTACCTCTACATTTCTTAATATAAATCAAATCTAATACATCTACTTTCCTAACCGGTGGACAGCAAGCCAACAAAGATAAATCTAAGAAACTAGGAGCAAATTTCTAATTCCCTATAAGAGAGCTTCTCTCTTTGTTTTATCATGCAAGGTTCTTGCATTTGATCTCATAGGAACCCCAAAATCTTTGCCGGCCATTCTAAGAACAAGGTTACATACAAGGCATATCAACTACAAACCATTTTGCATTATCATTTCCAAATAAATTTAACAACATAATAGTACTGTATTGTGGTGTCGACTTCCTAAATTGGGGTTGGTATCATAGCGCATTTGTTTCCAGTCGCAGGGATTAACAAGAATATAGCAGTGCTTTGCTCAGATTACCATGCTTATAAAAAAGGTTAACAGATCCGCTAGAGGTAAAATCCCCATATCATACCAAATCCCAAAATGATAGGATGAATACCCAAGAGAATAACAATATGACTGTTTACAAGAACCGCAAGAGTTGACATATAACCCAATGAGTACCCAAGAACACACTATATACCTAAGCTGTCATAGTGGGTTTGATGATGGAAAAGAAAATTGATCAATCAAAGAACAAAGAAAAAATGAATACCCAGCAGGAATTGCAACAATAACTATACTTGCGTAATATGGTGAGGAGATAGAACCAATCAAGGACAAGATGAAATTATTAATAATCCAATATTGCAGGTGTAATAATCCTTTAAAAGAGGGAACTAAGGTCTAATGGACCAACCTTAAAGAAGCTCGTGAGTCATTATGAGTGCTTCCAATGACTATCACTCCAGAAGGATGGCAAGTTGTTGTTGACCTCGATTTTGGATCGAGTGTGTTCGAGCTCGTTCGGTCGATCCAATTGAACCCTGTCGAACTCAATTCGAGCTCGAATCGACCCGACTCAAGCCGGATCAGACTCGAATATGCTCAATTAGACTCGATTAGTTTGTCTTCGCCGCGTCGTATCTGAAATGATTTAAATTAATATTTATTCTGAGCTCGATTTCGTACGATTAATTTTGTTGTGGCAGCTCGAGCCCGAATTGGTTTGAATTGAGCCGAATTCGGATTCGAATCTAGCCCAATCTCAGCCTGTTTAATCTGATTCGGCCTGATACGATTCAACTAAAAGCCATTTGACTTTCTAAATTTTTTTTTTGAATTTATTTTCTATATCTAGTAATGATCTCGACGGTTCAGATTGCTTCGAAATCTGAATTCTGTCGCAGCCACAGACGCCAGTCGCGTCAAACCTCAAACGAGCAATGGACTCAAATGACTTTACGAAGAAGCAGACTGTCGGAGATCTATTATGGTCTCTCGAGCGAAGCAGGACGTTGAAAAAAAGCCGAAAGAAGCCTTCGACTAGACTTCTTCTTGATCCTCTCGAACGCTCTCCCTGGCTCACGCCTCTCCCCCTCTCGAACGCTCTCCCTCTCACGCTGACGCCGAAGCCTCCCCCTTCTCTAGCTCTCGGTCCTGCCTCCTAAGGCCGAACCCGTCGCCAAGCCCAGGCCGCCCGATCTCATCTCCAGCGAACCCGACGTCGGCCAAGCCCAGCCCTTGGCTTCGCACGGTCTAAGACCGAACTCCGATCGAACCCGTCGCCTCTCCAGTCTTGGCCGACCGAACTCTTCCAAGCAGCAGGTACGTGCTTCTCTTCAACCACCTTCTCCTTCTTCTTACTTCACTTCCTTTCTACTTCTACTTACTCTCTCTTCCCTTACAAAATCTGAGAATAAATTTTTCTTCAAGTTGTTCTTCTTTGTCCTCATGCCTATGTCTTTTCAATAAGGTAACTGTTGTGTGAGTTTAGGGAAAGCTTGGTGAGATATTTGGGGGTGTTAGTTAAGATTTAGGCGTGAACCGTTGACCTTACCTTGGTATATTTCACATATCTTTATAAGATTGCATATCAAGTATTTGATAAAATGCTTCCAAGAGAAAGGCATGAACATTAGCTAGCATTTCAACTATTGCACCTGTCTTATTTGTTGCTCATTCTTTGTACTACACAATATGCAATGTAGTGGGCAAGGATTCTCTGCTTATCTTATTTGATAGACTCAATTATCATTTGATCCTTCTCCTTCTTATTCCCTTATACGTGTTCTCTCCTTTTAGGAATATCTTCCATTTTTTACTTTGCTTTGTTTGGATGAGTTAAAGAAAAAAAAAATGTAGAAACCTGTATCATGTTTCAAACAAAAAAAGAGGTTTTGTTTATGGCCGTTTGTAGTATATAATTTTAATGTGAAATTTAGGTCTCTTGCAAAATGATATGCTAGATTTTACATATTATGACATGGAGCATGAAATTTTGTGCTATTTTCTTTGAAGGTCATTGGTTAGGAGTCTTGCACTTTTCCCTTCAATATTTGAGAATTTTTTTTTTTTTAGCGATGTGTAAAATAAAAAAAAAGAGATCATATGTTTTGAGACGTTGAAACCATTTCTTTATATAACATGAAATTTGGTTAGTTGTAGTTGTCAAAGTCTTACCTCTTGTGGTATGTGTGCATGATAGACTCTATTAAAATATACATTTGTATAAAATAAAAAAAAGAGGATGTGTCCTTTCTCAGGAGAAGAGTTTATTGAATAGTATGGCATTTCTTTGTTTTAAATTCTCTTATGAATGCATGGGTTTTCGTCAAACTTGTTCTATTTCAAAGTAATTTCATGTGGTATGAGCAGGGTAATATGTTAAAATTATGGCATTTGAGAATGAGCAATTATTATGGGAGGTTTATGTTTGATTCGAAGATGTTTTATTTTGCTTTGGTTGGAACGATTTATTAGTGGTTTCAGATTTGTTTTATACGATGAATTTTATAGATGCTTTCCAA
>NW_021319309.1:6427954-6457337 GCF_001605985.2 Dendrobium catenatum | reverse complement strand
TAATCGGACACGTTTTCGGTGTGTCCGACACGTGTCGGAGGAGTGTGGGACGAGTGTCGTGTCGGACACGGTGTCGGACACTGCACGCCTCTTTGAGGAGAAGTGTCGGTGCATCATAGGAATTATTATTTCTCAATTATTTATAAATTTCTGATTATTCAAAATTTATACATTATTTTTTAAGATATAAAAATAATAATATCATTTCATATATTTCCAACAATTGACTTGTCCAGTGTTCATGTCGTGTCCCATCTGTGTAGTCGTGTTCGTGTCTATGCATCATAGCATACAAGTAGGACCTGAGGCCACCATTCAAGAAGGTTGTGGACAGCTTAAAATAAAAGGTTGTGGACAGCTTAAAATAAACTCTATAAATCAATTCAAGAGTGAAGAAAGTTAAATATTAAATTCAAATTACATCTCCTAAAAGGAGGGGATGGCCGATCAAGGAATGACTTTTAAGAGAATTAAGACAACTAAAAAAAAAACACTTCACAAAATCTCCCTGATTTCTAGCCACTTAAATCAATGAAAGATAATTCTAGAGGATATTCTCTAAGATATTTCCCTTTAATTATCAAATAAATGTGATGAACATTTAGATAAGGAATTGTCTTATAAAAAAACATATCTAGAATAGATATAAATTATCTTATATTTATTATTTTAGGCTATATTTGAATTTTTATATAAAATTATCATTTCTTTCTTAGGATAATGGATGATTATTCATACATCACCAAAAGACGGCTTAATCGGACATGAATTACAAGGCATATCTCAATTGAAAACTTTCACAATTAAATTTGGTACCACCCAAACTCCGATTTCGACAAACATATAGTCAAATTGAACATCTCGACAAGACAAACCGAACGACACAAAAATCGGTCCAATATAATCCCAAATCAAGGGACAAAAGCATATTTGGAAGCTTCAAAGTATTAATTGAATGACCAAATGATCTTCAAATATGATATGCTTATAAACAAATTGAGCAGTTCGACGAGATGAATTCAACGAGCCCAAGAACGAACAATTTTTAAATCATTAACCCACTTAATGCTGAACAATCACTCGATGATCAAGAGAATCAATATGAACTGTCCGATGGAGCACTCCAAATTTGCTCCAGATCTTTTCCATATTTATGGGACATGCTACTTACAAAATCTATAAATAGACGTTCACTCTCTACATGAGGGGTGCCTTTTGAAGGAGGCTTGGATCTTGAGCTAGAGGTCAAAGCTTGAAGAATCTCGGAGCTCCACCAAGGTAGCACCGCCGGTGAACCCTTGCTGCTTGGCCATCGCCATCGGACTTTCACCGGCCGATCATTGTCAGACATCCACCTAGCTGCCGCTGCCAGACCTCAAGTCTCCCGGCTGGCATCGGACCTTCAATTGACCACTTTCCTTGGATTACAATCGTTCAACTACGATCCTCAAAGCAACGTTGCCCAACTACAATCCTTCCAACCTCCGTTGCCCGACGACTACAATCCTTGGATCTGTGTTGTTCGATTATGACTTTTTCGACCTTCGTTGCCCACCAACTATAGTCCATTAAACCACCGTCGTCCGACTATGATCATTCGACCTCAGTCGCCTAACTAAGATCATTCCAACCTCCGTCGCCCATCAACTACGATCCTTAGACCACCTCACCCAACTATGTTCCTCAGACCAACGTCATCCAACTACGATCCTTCCGACCTCCATCGCCCGTGAACTATGATCCTCAGATCACTGTCTTCTGAATACAGTCTTTTCGACCTTGTTAGCCCGCCAACTATGATCCTCAAATCTTCGTCACACGACTACGGTTCTTTTGACCACCATCGCTCAACTAAATTCCTTCGACCTCCGTCATCCGCCGACTACAATCCTTAGACCACTGTCGTTAACTACAGTCCTCAGACCACCATCACCTAACTACAATCCTTTCAATCTCAGTCGCCTAACCACGGTCCCTTTGGCATCTGTCTTCCATCAACTATAATCCTCAGACCATCGTCGCCTGATTACAGTCCCTCTGACCATTGTAGCTCAACTACAGTCCTTCTGATTATAGTCCTCGGACCACCGTCACTCAACAACGATCCCTCTGACCTTCGTTGCCCGACTACAATCCCTCCAACCTTAATCTCTCTACTACGATCCCTCCGACCAATGTCGCCCCCAACTATGGCCCCATCAACCAAACAAACAAGCCTAGTATCTCTTAAGAATAGCTTTTATTCCCGTCAATTTTTTTCAACTCCAACCATATAACATTCTCTACACAATGTATATTTGCTATATTATGTTAATGCCTTCCTCCACGGATGGGCATCGTTTGTAATCAATGAAAAACACTAGTGAAATTATTTCAACTAGGCTATGTCCCGTGGTTTTTTCCCATTTTCAAGATTTTACATGTAAAAATTTTAGTATCTCTGATGATTCTTACACCCCTCTTTTATCTATGCGTGTGTTGAATCTTTGTACAAAATTAAGATGTTAAACTTTCTATTTCTCTACTATAGCGAATGTTATGACACGTAACAACTATAAATATAGATTTTAAGTTTTAGGATCAATGGAAATCAAATGGAAACCAAGTAGAACACATTTCCATTCAATTGGCATAATTATTTCTTCATATTCTTATTCCTCTTTCTATCTCCTTTAGTACTTGTCAGCCCTAGCCTTAGTCATGGCAGAGGTGCTAAACTCCTCAATCTCTCTTGTTTCATTTCTAGGATCAATGCAATTAGGATATCAACAATTATGTCGCTACAACGGCCGCATGAGATCATCAAAGGAGGAACCAAGACAATGCAATGGTTATTGTTTTTGTTCTCTATTTGGTGTCTAAGATTGAAACCATTTACTATTAAAGGCTAAAAATCCAAAACTACCAAAGGTAAAGAACAAGCCAAGAAGGAGAAATCACGGGAAAAATCAACAATTTTCTAATTCCTTATAAAGAGCTAATATTTTTGTTTTATCATGAAGATTCTTGCATTTGATATCATAGGAAACCCTAGTGGTGTAGAAACCAAAAGGAAGAATCTGAACAGGTAAGGAGAAAAGCAAGCCAAACAATGGAATAGTAACCTTTAGGTAAAAAGTATATTCATCATCCCTCATCCCAGCATACAAGCTGGTATATCATGGAACCAACTATACTATAATAAAATAAAAAGATACTAAAGCTATAGTAGAGAACGTGAGGTATCAGAAAGAAGTAAAGGCAAAACACAGAGCCTAGTGGAATAGTGGAAGGTAAATAGCGAACTGGTAGCTTGGCTGTGGGACCGGTGGATGGACTACGTCAGGTCTCCCCGCTTCAGAGGAGCTCGTCTCGGATCCAGTAAGCAAGTTGGTGACGTTGTTGAGCGGGTGGTAAGCATAAATATCGGAGACGTTGAAGGTGTGGGATGTTTGAACATCAGTAGGAAGCTCGACAATATAAGCATTGTCGTTGATGCGTCTTGCGATCGGGAAGGGTCCTAACTTCTCAGGACTTAGCTTGGAGTAGGAGCCAGGCGGGAACCTCTCCTTGTGCATGAGAATCATGACAAGATCTCCGGGTTGGAACACCTTATGTCGGCGCCGAACGTCTGCTTCAAGTTTATACTGAGCATTTGATTCTTCTAATGTGTTTTTGACTTCAGTGAGGATATCTAAAAATTGAGAAGCAGCTTGGGCAGCAGCTGTGCTGCAGAATTTTGGTAGGACTGCAAGATCCAAAAGATGATTAGGCATCTTAGTATATATAATGCTGAACGGGCACTTATCGGTGGAGCGGTTGGGCATCGAATTAAAGGCGAATTCAGCTTGGCTTAGTGATTTCGCCCACTGTTTAGGGTGCTTTTGAACAAGACAACGCAACATTCTCCCCAAAGTGCGATTGATGACTTCAGTTTGGCCGTCGGTTTGTGGATGATAAGCAGAGCTGAGCTTTAGATCAGTTTAGAATCTCTTCCAAAGTTCACGACAAAAGTGACTGATGAATTTAACATCCCAGTCGAAGGTAATGCTGCGAGGTAAGCCATGGAGGCACACAATTTCTTTGAAAAAGAGACGGGAAACATTGAGTGCGTCAAACATTTTTTTACAGGGAATAAAATGCAACATTTTTTAAAATCTATCCACTAGTACCATTATAGAATCCCAACCTTGTTTAGTCCGTGGAAGGCCAAGGACGAAATCAATATTGAGTTCCTCCCATATGGAATCAGGAATAGGTAGCGGCATATATAATCCCGCTGGCTGAGCATTACTCTTATACATTTGGCACACGGCGCAGTGTTCAACAAAGCGAGCAACATTTCGTCTCATATGAGGCCAAAAGAAACGAGATTGCAGCTGTAAAAAAGTTTTATCTCTACCTGTATGAACCGCCAAACCTCTGGAGTGCAGCTCTTTAATCAAAAATTGGCGGCATGAGGAGTATGGAATGCACAAACAATTACCCTTAAATAAGAAACCGTGTCTTAAGGAGTAGTCTAGAACAGGACAACCTTCAGAGCAATTTTCCCACGGTTTAGCAAAGTCCATATATGTTTTATATAAAGGTATCATTTCCGACTACGAAGGGTTTATCGAAGTTTGGCAAGGCTAGAATTGGAGCCGAGCATATGGCTAATTTGACGGTGTCAAAGTTGCCTTGTTGACTTGGTGACCATTGAAATGTGGCTAATTTCAAGCAGTCAGTAATAGGCACCATCATGACGCTGAAACCTCGGATGAACTTACGGTAGAAGTTGGCTTGGCCATGAAAACTTCGAACCTCAAAAAAGGGACGTTGGGATGGGCCAATCAATGATGGCCGAAACTTTTCTCGGAGCCATTTGAACCCCTTCTTTGGAGATGATGAAGCCCAAGAAGGCCACCTTGTTGACAACAACTTCACACTTAGAAAAATTGAGATATAATTTATGGAGGCGGAGGGTTTGGAATATTTGAGTTAGATGATGAACATGGGCTTCAAGAAAGGGGTTCAACACTAGAATATCATCAAAGTAAGAAACACAAAACTTGCCCAAATAAGGTTTGAGAACTTTGTTCATTAGCCTCAAGAACGTGGCGGGTGCATTACAAAAGCCGAAAGGCATTACTTTCCATTCACAGAGCCATTCTCTGGTTTTGAAAGCCGTCTTCCATTCGTCTCCAGGTATAATATGAATCTGGTGATACCCGCTTCGCATATCAAGTTTAGAAAATACTACAACCCCTTCCAATTTATCCAATAAATCAGATATCCTAGGAACAGGAAAGCGGTACTTGATATTTATTTTGTTGATGGCCCTGCTGTCAATGCACATTCGTCATTTTCCATCTTTCTTGGGTATAAATAAAGCTGGCACCGCACACGGGCTAAGACTGTGTTGTATGAGCTGTTTTTGGAGCAGCTCGTCGACAATGTCCTGCAAAATAGTATGCTCATGGGGGCTCATTTTGTAGTGGGGTAAATGAGGAATGGTTGCACCCGGAGTGAAGTCTATTTGATGTTGAACTGACCGCAGATGTGGCAATTGGCAAGGGAGATCAGGTGGTGCAATATCAGCAAATTCCAGCAATAAGTCTTGCACAATTTTTTGGAGATTCGGTTGAGCAGCAACTTCGCTCAAGTCGGAGGCAACTAGAGCATAGACAATAGGATTTTGTCCACATGACTGTAATAAGGCCTTATTAGAGATTATGTATACTGCTTGTTTGCCCTTGTCAGTCTTCACTACAGCTTGTGGGGAGTGAGGCAGCAACCACAACTTGCGTCCCTTCCATTCTAGGGAATACGTATTCGTCCTACCATCATGAGTGATGCCCGCATCAAATTGCCAAGGTCGACCCAAAATAAGATGACATGCATCCATGTCGACAAAATCGCAACTCACTTCGCATATGTAATTTTTGCCAATGGAGAAGGTTACTCTGCACATGTCCGCCACCATGATCTCAACACCACGTTTTACCCAACTAATCTTATACGGGCTAGGATTTTTCATTGTCTGCAGTTGTAAGGCTTGGACGGCTGAGCGTGAAGTTATATTTTCAGTGCAACCACTGTCAATAAGAAGTTCACAAATCTTCCCGTTAATGGTGCAATGAGTCCTAAACAGGGAATACCTTTGGGACATAACAGGTTGCCGTGGGGCTAAGAGAAGTCTTTCTAGTATGCAGATAATTGGTTCCCCTTCATCTCCTTGTACCTCTTCGACTTCCAAGTCAGCAAAAGTATTTAATTTAGACTCCTCATCAAGATCATCTCCATCCAACAACTATAGCTGTTGTCGGCTAGGACACTCATTAGACTTGTGACCGAGATGAAAGCACCTGAAGCATTTCAAACTGGTGGGTTTCATATAGGGATTGTCCTTGGGAGGAATTCTTGCTCGGTTCGATTGCTTAGTATCCGTGGAGCTTTGTCCAACTTGTTGTTGCAACGGAGGTGTTTTAGATGCCGACGGTGAAGGTTTTGTGTGTTCAACTGTTGCATCACTGTATTGCTGTCGAGGAACATAGCTGCGGGAATGTCGCTGCAGTTGAGATTCCGCCTTCAAAGCAAAATTTATTGCCTGGGACAAGGACCAAATGGAATTCAGCTCGAGCTTGTCCTGTATAACATCCTTAAGGCCCTCAATAAATCTGGCAACAAGCTGATTTTCCAATTCATTCAAATTGTTCGGTGAAACTCCTCTGTGTAGTCGCTCACGGTCCGATTGTTTTGGGAACAATGTTGATACTTTTGATACAAAATATGCTCAAAATCAGTAGGCATAAAATGTGCACGGAGCAATTGCTTCATTCGAAGCCAACTGTGAACTTGTCCCTTGCCTTCCCGACGCCGTGACTGCAACAACTCATCCACCACGCGCTTGCGCCTCCTCTCAAATGACAGGCCACATATTTTACTTGTTTTTCCTCGGTGGAGAAGAGAACGAACTCTACAGTGAGGGTTTCGACTTGTCAAGTGATGCTAGCTTGAGCAGCCCACAAGGCGTTCGAGTTCTGATTGTCGTCAAGAACTCACCGTGAACTCCCTTCGGCCATGGTTGTGATACCAGAATGGTGTAGAAACCAAAAGGAAGAACCCGAACAGGTAAGGAGAAAAGCAAGCCAAACAATGGAATAGTAACATTTAGGTAAAAAGTATATTCATCATCCCTCATTCCAGCATACAAGCTGGTATATCATGGAACCAACTATACTATAATAAGATAAAAAGATACTAAAGCTATAGTAGAGAACGTGAGGTATCAGAAAGAAGAAAAGGCAAATCACAGAGCCTAGTGGAATAGTGGAAGGTAAATAGCGAACTGGTGGCTTGGCTGTGGGACCGGTGGATGGACTCCGTCACCTAGATCACTTCATGCCCCTTTTTAAAAGCCAAAGCAACATATAAATCCTACCGGTTCCACAACAATCTGCATCATCATGATTAAGTCAATTTGATATCATAACATGATTATATTGTGATGTCGTGTTAATTTCATATTATGGTTTGTATAAAGCGCATTTGTTTCTAATGTTATAATTCCATTCCCTGAATAATTTAAGTGAATATCAAGGATTGCCAAGAATAGAGTAGATGCTTGCTCAAATGACCTTGCTTATAGAAAAAATTCCAGTAGTTTCGCCTAAGGATGAAATCCCAAGCCATACAAAATCCTAGACTAATAGTTTTGAATTCTACTTTAAATTTCTATGGCTTTAATATCTTTAATGTTTTATTTCTTCTCATAAATCAAGGAAAATCTAAAAATGAACCCCAAGAAAATAGTACCTTTGGTCACTTGAACGTTCGCAAATTATAATTTAAGATCTACCTTCCAATAAAAGCGCCAAGACTAACCCTACTATTTAAGGCCTTCTCCAAGCAAATTCCAAACGCATGAATGGCGTCACTCGCGAACTCTAGCCGAACGTCAAAACTTCCGCTATTTGGTTGCAGGTGAACAGTGCGACGCCCAATGCTTTTAAAACCGGACCGGACCGGCCGGTTCAACCGGTTGAACCGCGAACCGGCCGGCCGGCCGGTTACGGTTCTAGTTAAAACCGGTTTCGCACAAAACCGGTATTGAACCGGTCGAACCGGTGGTTCGACCGGCCAACCGTCGAACCGGTCCCGGTTTTTAATAACCGGCCAGTCGTATAATTCATTCGGTTTTTAATATCTGCACCATGAGGTGAACACCGGCAAACCGGGCGGCCTCTTTGGAGGTGAACATCATGAGGTGAACGCTTGCTGTGTTAAGTTGTTGTGTTGTTGTTTGGAGGGGTTGAGGCGAACGGGCGCCGGCGGCAGGGGTGGGCAGCCGCTTTGGAAGGGGTGCGTGCGTAGACAGCGAGGGAGTAGCCGGCGACGAGGATACGACAAATAGTGAGGGAGTAGCTGGCGGAGGATGAAAGCTGAGAAGCTGAGAAGATGTCGGAGAAGGCTGAGAAGATGTCGGAGAAGGCTGAGAATGACGAAAGCTGAGACAGCGAGGGAGTAGCTGGCGGAGGATGAAAGCTGAGAAGATGTCGGAGAAGGCTGAGAAGATGTCGGAGAAAGCTTAAGGCTTTGTTGCTGGGAGGAAAAAGACAAATAGTGGCGTGGAGTGGTGGACAGAACTCCACATCTACCTTTTCAATTTTTTTTTTTAATTTTTTTTATCTTATATGAGAATAGTCAAAACACTATCTCAAATGAAGACAAAATATTACCAATTATATACTTATAAATTTTAGATCCTCTCATAGAATTAAATATATAATTATTTTTTAAATATAATAAATATTTATTACGTCATCCGGTTCGACACCGATTCGACCCCGGTCGAACCATTGAACCGCTAACCTCTTCTTTTTCCGGTTCATTGTCCGGTCCGATTTTCAAAGCCTTGATAAAAATGATAGATATAAGACATATAATAAATTGAAGTTAAACTTTGACATGAAAAATACAAGATATGTGCTAATGAATTATCAGTAAACATATCATATATTTTGTGTGTATAAAAGTCAAGACAATTAGTCATAATCGATGATCGTGTTCATTTATTAAATGAATATATTAATGAAGCTTGATTGCCAAACACTTTCTACTTTGTTTGACTCCTTATTTAGCTGAGTTTTAGCTAGTTGATGTTCTTAGATTCTTCCATTCTCAACATTTAATTTGGAGGATCTATAGGTTAAAGGATCGAGTTGAATTTTGTTAACATCAGCCTAATATCATTGATCCTATTAGGATATGGAGCTATGAAAATGAAGTTTAATATATCATTTGTAAGGAGATATTCCACTTGTGTAAACACAATTATTCCCCTGATCTCTAAGTCCTTGATCATATAGTATCTTGAGATCATAATATATTCTCATTATAATTCAACCAATTTAGCATGTATATTTGTAATCTTCAGAAAATCATTCAAATTGGGTTCATAGGTCAAAAGTTCGACCATTGTAACTTTAATCCTAAACTATTGAATTTGCTTAAAGATGTATTATCTTTTTTTTTGTAGCAATCTTCTTAGTTAATTAATCTTTATTGTTGTGTCCTATTTGCGGCAATAGAGAAATATAAAATTTCACATCTTAGCTTTGTATGGAGATCCAACACACAATCAGATAAAAGAAAGGGTGTAGTGTTCATAGAGACACCAGAGTTTACATGGAAATCTCTAAAAGGGGGAAAACCACTAGACTTAGCCCAATTTGAATGAATTCACTAGTATTTCCAGTTGATTACAAATAAGGCTCTTCCTGAGGGGGAAGGCCTTGATTTGATGTAGCAAATAAACATAATATAGAATGCATTACATGGTGGGAATTAGAAGAATAAGTATTGACATGTTTGTTTGGTTGGCAGGACCATAGTTGGTGGGTGACGAAGGTTGGAAAGATCGTAGTTGGATGACGATGGTCAAAAGGATCCTAGTCGGCTAGTGATGGAGGTCGGAAAGACCATTGTCTTGTGACAGAGGTCAGAATGACAATAGTCTGGTGACGGAGGTCGAAAGGACCACGGTCTGCGGGAAGTAGTGATAAGAAAGACCGTTATATGGTGATGGAGGTCGAAAGGATCGCAATCTAGCATTGAATGTCAGAAGGACTATCATTGACAGAAAGACCATTGTTTAGTGACGGAGGTTGGAAAGACCGTAGTCTGGCAATGGAGGTCGCAAGAACTATAATCTGGTGATGGAGGTCGAAAGGACCATAGTCGGATGCTAAGTGGAAGTTCGACATCAGTTGGTGGACGGGCAGAAGTCCAACGTCAGTTGATGGCCGGTTATCAGTCTGGTGTTAGTCGGTGGTCGAGCAGAAGTCTGACGTTAGTTGGCAGCCAAATGTAATTCCAACAATAATTAGAAGTCATGTGGAAGTCCAACATCAATTGGTGGCCAAAAAGAAGTCTGGCGTTAGTCGGTGTCTGATCCGAAAATAGCCCGGCTATAATCGGTGGTTCTACGGTGGTCGAGGAAGAGTCTGATGGCATGATAGGTCTAATTTCTCTCTTTTCCTTGTCTTCCTTTTCTTCCTTGCTTTTCCCTCCCCTTCAATGAAGAATGAGAAGTCTATTTATAATTTTCTGATAGTGGCATAGCTAGTAAATAGAAGGGAGATCAATGGTAAGTTGAGAGTGATTTTAATGGATAGACGATGTTGATCCCCTTGATCGTAGACCATTTATTGGACATTTGAATGCTTTAGGTGATGTCAAAATTTGACAATCCTGGGCTCGTTGGATTTTTCTCATCGAGTCGCTCAATTCAATTATAAGCATGTCACGCTTGAAAACCATTTGGTAATCCAAATTATGGTTTGAACCGTCTAAATATGCTTTGTGTCTTCGATTTGGACCCATTTGGGCTCAGACTGAGTCGAATTTGGTGTCGTTTCGTTTTTTTTTTTTTTTTTTTTTTTTTTTTTTTTTTATTTTTTTTTTTTTTTTATTTTTTTTTTAATTTTGGTTTTTTTTTTTTTTTTTTTTTTTTTTTTTTTTTTTTTGAGACATTCAGTTTGATCATAAATTTTGTTGAAATTGGAGTTCATATCATCCTGAAATTAATTTCAGAAGCTTTCAACTCAAATTTGCCTCGAGTTTCGTGCCCATCAAGATAATTTTGTGATGATATATCATTTATAATTCTATAGAAGCCCAATTTCCCAAATTCCTATTACAAGCTCATTAAATTTGTCCAAATTTGAGACCTTCTAGTTCTAACCTATGCTAGCCCCAAACTCTAATAATATTGGATAACCAAGCCCAACCATCCCCTAACTTCACACTTGATTTCCTTCACCTTATGTTATATTCAAAGCGTTCAACTAGTTGTCTGAGTGTTTCTCTTAGTCAAACAACATTAAATATAAATATTACTTTCTTATATCTTCTTGATTATTTTATCTTCTTTCCATTCTTCCATTGTCCTATTGGTATTGATATTGTATATATCTGATGCGGACTAGAATATACGCGGCGGTAGAGTAAAAGTATAGCGTCTTAACAATATACGTATATCCAGCACACAAACAGATAATTAAGTTAGAGAAACACCAGAAACTTTTTTACGTGGAAAACCCGAAAAGGGAAAAACCACGGGGCCTGGCCCAGATAAGAAATTTCCACTATATCTGGATTGGTTACAACGTTTGATTCGCTCCTTCACTTGGAGATGCTAGAATTACAGTTTAAAATTAACTCGAAGATTGGATCATAATAAATATTTGAATAATTTAATTATTTTTAATTTGTTGATAGTAAGTTTTGACTATCAACTATAAAATTTTGAATTTTAAATTTATATATGTGATGTGTATATAAATTTGATGCAATAGACTCAAAAGTATATTAAAAAAATCATTTAACTCGTTAAGAAAATAAAAATCAATGTTGAGTCATCTTCCGGCCAAAATCCCAGCTTTATACTTGAGCAGCCCACAAATGACCAAAACCAAAGAATTGTAATTAGCAAGATTATCCAGGTCCTATCCCTTTGGCTTTGAGCTCCTCTACTGTGAGCAGTAGCAACGTACGGGAGAGGAAAGATGCATTCTTTGGGGCTTAAGCTAGTGTCTTTGAAGCCGGCAACGTTCTCCAAAGCGTGGCCAAACCATAGTGAAAGGACGAGACGTTGTCATGTGATCCTGTCTTCCTCCAATTCTTCTTCGTCGTCCTTCTCCTCTTCTTTTTCGTCTTCGTCTTCCTCTTCCTCTTCCTCATCTTCTTCATCCGATAAAGGTGGTACGGAGAACGAGAAGATCCTTTCTTCTACGACCACATCTTTTCTTTCGAAGAGCCAGAATTACGCCCTTCTCAAGAAGCAGATGGCCGTGGCGGTCAATTCCGAGGTAGTTCTTCTCGTTACACCTTTTACTGATGTCAAATTAGTTTGGGAGTTCTTCTGCCCTCATTGAACAGAAAGCCTATTTTCTTAGCTTTTCAGCCTACATGCTCTGATTTCTGTTCTTTTCTGTATAATTTAATTCACTCTGTAGCTCTCATTCATGATAACTATCTCTACCATGGATTTTGTTGATGTGCGTCAAAACATACTTTTGTGGTGAAACAAATCTGTCATAAGTTATTCTTTTGAAGGTGAGTGAACCTTTCTTTATAGTAAATCTAGCTGAACTGATATTTTAGTTATGGTGTAAACCATACTTCCGGTATCTACAAATTGGTCAAATAGATATATTGCCAGCAGTTAGAGTATATTTGCTCAATTTTTATACTGGATGTGGACATGCAGTGCATTAATGAGAAAAATTAGTTTTCTTGCTCTCAATGTATCAGTTTTACTGGAATGTTTGATACTTGGAGTTATAAGTGGTTTCTACTCTGCCAATATGTTTGTTTCTCACTTATGAGTTAGAGAAATTATTATGTGCGGACACCGAACGCCGTCGGAAGAACAACCAGAATGCTACACGTCACCCCCTGCTCGGTACCTGACTCGGTACTGCTCGGTACAACGGCTCGGTACCCGGCTCGGTGCCACTGACGTGGCGCATTCTTGTTGATCTCCGGATGGTAAACTGCGTTCGGCGTCTACACAAAATAATCTCTCTGTGTTAAGGTTCCATCTCAAGATTAAATGACTACAATGATTACTTAAATCTATTGTTTTTATGCTGACTTGAGCTAGTCTTACTTAGCTATAGGGCAGTTTGATCTGATCTTTATTAGGGGTAGTTTTGGCTTGTTAAATTGAATTCCAGCTAAAAAACTTACTTTAAATTGAACCCATGGCTAAACCATCCCGCACAACAGCCAAGTTAAAGAAAAAAAAAATTAGAGAATACATCTTGCTCTCATAGGGATCATCATAGACATGTTTTGACAAATTTAAAACACAAACTACTAAATAGAGAGTTGCAAGATAAAATAATTAAAATGAAAAAAAAAATCATTTAGTTTTGTAATTTGCTTGTTATAGCGCACAAGAATTGTGCTTTCGGTGAACATAAACCATCAGATTTCTATTGAGGAGGCTATTTTTCAATTTTATCTGAATTATATGCTGGATATGCATTTTAAATTGCTGCTATCTTTTTGACATCATAACTTTGCAAAAGAGGGAATTAGGTTACATCTATCAACTTCATCTATGGTGAACCTCACTTGCAGGTGTAAGCCTATACCTGTATATAATCTAACTTAGTTGTGGCTTTGTCTACTCCTAGGCCAAGAACCATGTGATTGCTTATCAGATGGTTCTTAGCATCTGAGCTTTAGCTTTAAGATTATTATTTAACCTCGTTATGTATTTTTCCATTTTCTTTACATATGTGTTTTTTTCGATTTATTCTTATATTTTGGCCAGTCTTCTATTATTCTCATAAAAGAATGGATGGTGAGCATGCATGACCATTTTTCATTTTGCTGCAAGTAATGTAGGATGCATAAGTAGTTTATTGTAAGTCCTGGATTGATAGTTATAGCATTTTTTATCTCATATATTCCCATATATATGGAAATCATTGTATTAAACATGGTTAAGAAGCATCTTAGGAAAAATATTTCTTATCTTGCTGACCTGTTTTCAGTTTGAGTTAGGATTACATAAAAATGTGTGTCCTTCTTTGATTTGGTTCCAGTTTGTTGATTAAAATTATGTTTTGAAGTTTTTGTTATAGCTGTATTGTTGATGAGTTTGCTTTTATTTTCTGGAAATTTAACCATTTATTTGTTCTTAGGTCTAAAAAACAATTTATCAACTAATAATACCTTCTCTATCATTTTTTTGGATATAGTCTTGGCTAATCTTATTGGTCCCTGTTGTTAGAAAGGAATATTTTAAACTAATTGGCATCTTTCTCCCATTATAATCTTATTTCAATGATTTGGTTTTGTTAGAATTATAAAGAAGCTGCAAGAATAAGGGATTCCTTAAAATCTTTTGAGGAGGAAGAACCAGTATTGCGCCTTCAAGGATTGTTAAAGAAGGCTATTCTAGAAGAACGGTTTGAGGTACTTAATTTTTTTGTACCTAGTTCTCTTATTTCTATTGTCAATACTGAATTATGAAGCTATGATGATCCAATTGAGAACGTTTTAGCACCCCATAATTAAAATGCATATGATTTGAATATTTCAACTTCTACTATATTTTTATATTGAAAGTGCAATAAGCAACACCTAAAATAAATTTTGTTAAACTCAAAGAGCACTTGCATTACAAACTCTTCTAGAAGCTTGAGCAGATTGTAAATATACAAGTCCCTTAGAAAAAATCATGAAGCACCGTGCCCATGCATGTTGTAAAGAGGCATCAGGCGCTTATGTGTCCATACACAGTGGGTAGGGGCAATCAAGCATGTAAAGTCATCCTCATACATGGCATTTGTGACAAGGGAGATGTTGGTTCAGTGTGCACCACAATGTATAACTAAGCACCTCTTAAATTCATCTCTACTAAAAGCTCCAGATGATGTGAAATGTGTAGCCAAAGCTTTATAGGTTGCGCATAGAGACAACAATCAAGACATTAGAATTTAATTGGGACATCCCCATTCTCTGCCATGGTAGATGTGTTAAGGATACTTATGTAACAACTCAAACTCTTAACTATCGAAATATTGCTGCTTTGACCTAAGAGCCTTATGGTTTTGTCCTGTTGGTGAAACTTCCCAGGAGATCACTCATCCTAGGATTTCTTCGGGATGAGCATGCTTAACTGTGGAGTTTCTTAAATGAAATTTTAACCATTACACCAAAGGCGCCTCAATGTTTAAGAGTTTAGTTTCTTTTACTTAAGGGGTATCACAATCTCCCCCACTTAAGTAACTGACGTTCTTGTCAGTATCCTTATCCCAGAATCATCCACCAGACATATAGGATTCTAGAGGTGGCCCCTATAAGTTCAAGTGTTGACTCCTGTCACGTAGCACTTTGTCTCATACAGGGTTTAAGAGGAGACTCCCACGACGTAATATTTTGTCTTGTATGACACTTATTTACCATCTTCTGGCTGGTGTATTGCTCTGATACCAATTGTAACAACTCAAACTCGTAACTATCTAGATATTATCCGCTTTGGCCTAAAAGCCTCACGGTTTTATCCTGTTTGTGTAACTTCTCAGGAGGTTACCTATTTCAGGATTTCTCCGGGATAAGCACGCTTAACTGCGGAGTTTCTTAAATGAAATTCTAATTATTACACCAAAAGACGTCTCATTGTTTAAGAGTTTAACCTTTTTTATTTAAGGGGTTTCACAACTTATAGGTATATGTCCAATAAATCTACCTCCCTATAATTACAATGGAGATTTGAACTTGTGACCTGCTTTGATATCATTTGTTTCCATGAGAGCGCGCGTAATGGGAGGAGAGTGTGAATTGAATGGTAACATTTTCAATTAAATTTGTAGAAACTAGAGTGAAAAATAAAGTTAATTTATATTTGAGAGTTGTGTGTAGTAAATACAAAAAACCTAAGTTTAAGAGAGTTAAAACTTAACATAATAAATTCAAATTACAAAGAAAGCAAGGATTTATAGTGATTTAACTTCTCGTTTAAGTCTTTGTCCACTCCCTGTGATCGCCCCTACCCCCCCCTGGTAATTTCACTAACCACATTCACAAATCATTAAGTTAAAAGCTACTACAATCTTCAACCTCTCTTTCAAGCTTCAACCTCTCTTTCAAGCTTAGGAAACTGTAGCCTGCTCTTAATGTCAACCCACACCTAACCTTTTTCCAGGCTCAAGTACTACCCTAAATCACGTTTTTATTGGCTTAAGGACAACCCGCATAAGAACATAAGCAACAAGAAGAAGCTAGAACTCTAGAAAAAGACATAAAGATGAAAAAGGGCTTACAATGTGGAGCACTAATACATAACAAAATTTTCAAGTCTATCTAGTAAGATATCTGTGAATGTGCACTGTAAATCTTCAATATCTAATCATGCAACTAGAAATTAAGATGATAAATTCAAAGAGAAACCATGCTTCAAAGATCAAAGACAACTTTCACAATATTCCACAAGGAGGCTTTATGAGAGAAAGCTTGGAGTCTATCATTTGGCAATGGTTTCTTAGGCTCCTTCAGTAAATAGATGAATTTATTGACTTAAGGCAGCTCATATCGATCCAAATTCTGAGCGGAGGAGTGGTTGAGATGACTTTGAGTTTAATATTTTTTTATAATATAATAAGCATGTGCACTCCAATCTATCAAAACATTTAGTAACTAAGACAAATTACAAAATTTTCTTTTGGAAGGTTCTAAGCCATTAAGACAGAAAAGTATGTGATATTTTGTTTAAAATATGGCTAAGTGATTAGGTGGTCAACCATCCTAAAGAGAAATTTTTTGCTGCCAATCAATTGCAGGCCAATTTGAGTAGGCAAATAGGTTGGGTTGATTGATTTGGTGCTAATTTGCAAGACAAAATCATCTGATATACTTGACCCGAGTGAATTGGCTAATTTTAGCCCAAATTTGCCAGTTTCGTTGGTCAATGACCTGTCATGTTGGTTTGGACTAAAAAGTATTTTTCTTGTACCAAATTTGGTCCAAACTCCAAACCAATTTCTAAACATTTTTAAGGGATACAAAATAATTTTATGCATCCCTATAACCTATATGAAATGGCCTAAGCATGATAAGCTTGGCAAATTAGTTGTGCTCATCTTTTAGCCTACAGAAGGAATATAAACAATTGAGATGCACTTTAAGCATCAATCTTGAACTTTATCATCATTTGGGCATCTCTTCAAGTGAATCTAGCTAATAAACTTGACGACACATGGTTAGCCCACCTACATAAGAATTATTTGTCATGATCAAAATTAATATGGGGTAAGCATAAGGTTAGCAAATTTTGTCATGTGAAGTGGGACCAAAAAGATGGCTACAATTTGGTATTTATCTTTTCTAACAATTGATCATATTTACACCTGGAAATGTCGGTGGCCGCCAACAACTAGTGCTACATGGAAAAGTTAAGTTTCATGAAACTTGTAATTAACACTTTTATACTTTAAGGAATATCTGAACATTTCTGCGTTTTATTATTACAAGTTCCTTTTTAAGCTATTGTCTTTCCTTTTCCTGAAGTAGAAGCTTGAAATGTTTACTTGTAAAACTTTTGTTCATCTTGGCCGGTAAAATTTTCAGGATGCTGCCAGATATCGAAATGAATTGAACATTTTGGCCCCACACGCCTTGTTGAAATGTTCAAGTGATGCTACTACGGTGGTATGTACTTTTTTATTTACATACATTACTTGGATAAATACATACACAGTAATGAATAGAAAAAAAATATATCAATTGGTTGAGAAGTCCTCTGGTCGTGTTTTCAAACTTGTTCTGGCATGAGATGACTGATCATGAAAGTCCCATTGATGCAAGGAGCAAATGTTATAGTAGATTGCTGGGCTACGAACTGTCTTTATAACTACTGCATAAAATATTTGTCTGCTACACTTGAATGGCTTGATTCCTATTTCATGTTTTCTAATAGTTGTATTGCATATTACTGTGTAGGTAAGAACTTTTTAAAAATAATTTCTTTATTTCATGAAATGAAAAAAATGCGAGTAGGAAGCTCTTAACTTATCTGATAGAAAGAATGTCACTTGTTTGTATGTTAATGGATTAATTAAATTTTAATTTTCAAGCTATACTGTATAGAAAGAAATGCCTGCTGTATTGAATTATTCTAGATTGTATTAAACAGGACCACCTATCACAACTAATAATTTTAAAAAATTTAACTAATATGGAATGCAAAACAAAGGTTTTATTGTAAAATATTGATTGCCCTTGTACTCATGGGCATGTTGAATCCAAATTGTCTGTGACTCAATTATCAACTATGTCAAATATAGATTGATGACTAGGTCATCTAATGTGGATTGTTGGAGACCCGACAATTGTTATTCTGTTCTCTTGACAGTCTATCAGTACACTATTCTTTAGCAAGAAATTGTTCTTACGAGGACTCTTTGATGGAATTTGATGTAGCGCTACATGTGGCATACAACCATTCTGGAAGCCTGAATTGATGGTGTGTATGCAAAGCAAGGCTTTATAATTAAAGTTTGAATGTCCCTAGAATCACGGTATGATAAATCAACATTACCATGATTCAATGGTTTCATTGTTGAATGTGGTTCTATGACTCAATTGTCCACTTCAAACTATGAAAAACATGATAGTTGCTATCCTGTTTTCTTGATAGTTGCTATAGTATAACATCTCATAACATAGTATGCAATGCTTTAGATATCATTCATCTTTATTGAAGAAGGAATAAACTTGATATAGAAACAATCACTTAGTGTTATTGTGTAAGCTCATAATGAGATGCCCATCCACCTGTTTCTTCATAATCTGTTGAGCACTCGTCAGATGCCTCTTTAATTCTTCCAAAACCCTTTCCCTCTCCTCCAAGTACTCTTCCACTAAAGAAACTAGGGTGCTAATATGCCCAAAATGTACCAGGTTTGGTGGATCACTTCCATACAACACTTTGAATGGGGTCATATGATAAGCAAAATGGTAAGTGTTTTATCAGTAATCTGCCCATGCCAACCATTTGGCCCACAACTTGGGTGTCTCTGACACAAAGTATTGTAGTTCGGTTTTCAAACTCCTATTGACCACCTCTTTCTAACCATCTGTCTGTGGGTGGTAGGCGATGCTTCTCTTCAGTGCTGTCCCCTGTAATCTGAACAACTCCCTCCAGAAATGGCTGAGGAATATCTTTTCCCTATCAGATACTATCGACTCCGGTATTCCGTGCAATCTAACCACCTCCCTGATGAAAGTTGATTCCATTGTTACTGCTGTGTATGGATGTCGTCGGGGAATGAAATTGGCATGCTTGTTCAATCTGTTTGCTACCACCATAATCACTGTGAACTCTTCTGATCGAGATAATCCATCTATAAAATCTATGGAAACCTCCTCCCATACCCAACCTGGTAGAGCTAAAGGTTGTTGTAATCCTCCTGGATACATGGTCATATACTTGTTCTTCTGATAGATCTCACATCTGGCTACCATCTCCTCCACATCCTTATGCACCCACTTCCAATACAGCTCTATTGCAAGCCTTTTGTACGTCTTTTGTACCCCTGAATGACCCCCCACAACTCTCCCATGAAATTCCTTGCAACAGACGTGGGATATGTATTGATGTTATAAGCATCACAAACCTGCCCTGGTAAAGAAGCCTCTCTCCCTCCAACTAATACCCTGGGCGGCTACTCTCTTCCTTCAACAAATCAGCCTGAATCTTTCCCAAATCCTCATCCCATGCACTCTCTGCCACAATGACTTCCCAATTCAACATCAATGGTATCCATACTACCACTCCCCCATACATCTGGATAAGGCATCTACTGTCTTATTTTTTACTCCTAACTTGTACCAGATCTCAAAATCACACCCCAGCAACTTGGACAACCATCTCTGGTGCTCCTCAGTCATCATCCTTTGTTCCAACAAGTACTTCAGGCTCCTCTGGTCTGTCTTGACGATGAAATGCCGATCCAACAAGTAGGGCCGTCACTTTTGGATGTCTATCATAATCGCCATCAACTCATCATAAACTGCATCCTGGCCCTGGCTGTCAAAACCTGGCTGAAGTAGATGATGGGTCGATGGTTCTACATGACTACTGCTCCCAAACCATATCTTGAGGCATCTGTCTGTACTATGAAGAACTGAGTAAAGTCTGGTAGGGCCAAGATCGGTACAATAGTCATAGCCTTCTTCAGGCTCTTAAAAGCTGTTGTGGCCACTTCCCCTCATAAAAAACCATCATTCTTCAGTTGCTCTGTTAGTGGCTATGCGATGGTGCTTTACCCTTTCATGAACCTCCTATATTATCCTGTTAGTTCTAATAATCCCCTCAACTCCTTGAGATTATTTGGTATTGGCCACCTCAACATGCTTCAATCTTGGCATGATTTGCTGCCACCCCCTCCTTAGAGATGAAATACTTCACACTAGTTTGGACAAAATAACATTTCTTCAGATTGGCCTTCAATTGGTGCTCATGTAACACTTCTAGAACCCTCCTTAAGTGCTCCCAGTGCTCCTCGTATGACTTGCTATAAACTAGGATATCATAAAAAATCTCCTGAGATGAGATCTGAAGACCTTGTTCATGAGGGAATGGAAAGTGGCTAGGTCATTAGTGATGCATATTTTAGAAATTCATAATGCCTCTCATGAGTTCTGAAAGTATTTTTGGGCACATCTTCCTTCTTTATCCTGATCTGATGGTATGCGGACTTCAAATCTATCTTGGTGAAGATAACTGCTCCACTCAACTCATCCAACAGCTAATGGATCAATGGGATGGAAAACTTGTCTGCACAGTTTCCATATTTACTACCCTGTACTCCACACAAAACCTATAACTCCAATTTTTCTTTTTAACCATCAATATTGGGCTAGAAAAGGGGCTAATAATGGGTTTGATAATCCCTACTTCTAGCATCTCTCTAATCAGCTTCTCAATCTTATCTTTCTAAAATTGTGGATAGTGGTAGGGCCTGACAATAAGGTGACACACCTTCCTTCAAAGTGATAGCATGCTTCTGTTCTCTTGGTGGTGGCAATCTCTGAGGTGGTTGAAAAACCTTATTGAATTGCTAGATCAATGGTTGTATTTAAAGAGGAACTTCTCGTCCTTCCTCTAATCTGATCCCCTCTTGCCTATGCAGTTCCACCAAGTACCCCTCCCCCACTTCTTGGATACTCCTCACCATAGTTTTAAGTGAAATCATGAATTTTGAGAGCCCCCATCTCCCCTTATCATTACTCTTCTCCCTTCTACCATCAGCTCCATCGTGAATGCCTTTCAATTGACCTTGGTGTCTCCGAAGGTCTGCTATTACTTCATCCCCAGGATGATATCGGTGCTCCCTAACTCTAATGGGAGAAAATCCTCCCTCACTTGTATCCCCTGTATAGTTAATGTCACTCCCCTATATATTCCCTAGCCCATCTCCACCTTTCTCATGCCCATCATCTCTCAATAACACCATGTATCCACCAATTTTATCCACAATTGGTTCACAACCTAGTTGGAAATGAAATTGTGGGTAGCTCCACTATCAATAAAGACCACCACCTCCCTATATGCTATTTCCTCTTTCACTTTCATCGTAGGGTGAATCCTACCATTGAGTTCAGGGATACCTCCACCACATCTAGATGTAACTTGTCCTCCATCTCTCCCTCTACCTCCCTTTAACCTCCTCATTTTTCTCATCATCACTGACAGTGAAAACCTAAAAAGTTCGGTCTCTACATCTATGTCCTGGAGTGTACTTCTCATCACACCTGAAACATAGTCCCTTTGCCATCTTCTTCTGCATCTCCTTCTCCGTCAATCTTTTGAAGTTTCCCCCACTTCCACCTCCTAATGGCTTCTCCCTGGGAGTCTCACGAAGACTACTGGTTGTCGTTCCCTTGGGTGCTAGAAGAGTGGTAGTCATCCTATAAGAGCCACCTGAACTGTTTCCCCTCGCTCCCCTCTCTTAGTACTTCTGATCTTCTACTAACTGCACCAGTTCCATTGCCTATCCCAAGTCATGAGGCCTCATGACCCTCAGCGCAGCTCTGATCTCATATTTGAGTCCCTTCATGAACACAGTCTCTGATAGTCGCTCCACCCGATTGGCCAAATGCTCAAATCTCTCATTGCAGTCTGCCACTAATCCATCATGTACCATGATAAAGAACTGCCATAAAAGTCCCCTCTCCTGTCGGTTCGGAAACGTTCCAATAAACATTTTTTGAATTCCCTCCAACTCCGCATGGGTCTCCTTTGATCCCTCCACTGATTCCAAGATAATGCATTCCCCTCCAAACATAACTCTGCCGCTGTCAACTTTTCCTCCTCCATCAGCCCATTGACGGTGAAATGCCTCTTCATCTTGTAGAACCACCCGTGTGCGTTCTCCCCTTCAAAGATTGACATCTTCAGCTTCCTCACCTTCAGATCTCCCCTGTGTCCCTGTATTCCTCCATTATTTCCCCTTTCCCCTATGCTTTGCTCTTCCCAAGTTTCTCGATCTTCCCTTACACGCTCATCTTCAAACTTCACCTTCTCCCCTCCTTTCTCCAAAATCAGCACCCCTCCTACTATAAGTTCCCTCTTTTCTCTCCCAACTAGCACCTCTTGGCTCATGCCCCCCATATCCATCCCTATCTCCATACCTTTCCCCTTTCTCCTCTGTGATCTCCACATTGTTTTCCCTCCTATGAAATTCAAAATTCGTAGTTCTTCCCACCGGTCCCTTTGTCTCCGATGTCGGCATTTGAATTTGATTTTTCAATGGCTTCTTCACCATCGCATGAAGATCGGAAACTTTGTCTTCCACGGGTGAAACCTTGTCTTCTACGGATGAAATCCGATGATCTTCCACCGTTGTTTTTATTTGGCTCATCTCCCCTTCAAGGCATTCCTCCAACACATCTACCTTCTTGGCCTCCATCAATACCCGGATTTTTGTAGGTTCAAAAAATTGGGTTATTGATCCAAAAAACAGCAAGAAACTGTTCCTCCGGCCAAAAAACAGCAGCTGAAATTTCAGAAAACACCCCATAAACGGTCCTTTCCCAAAATCTATTATGATATCAATTTGATATGAAATACTTGAATATTTCAAGTAAACCCTAACAAGATGGACGAAAATAGTTGGAAAACACCACAAATCTAATGGATAATAAACAAAAAAACAGTAGTTTTTATTGTATAAATCAAACTAACGGAAGAAATAAAGCAAGATATAATTGATCCTCAATTCAAGAGGAGGATCGTTCTCTCCCAATCCCTAGATGAATCTAGAGCCCAATACACCAAGAACAAGAACTTCGAAATCAGCCACAATACAAAACATAACCCTAACCATAATCCCTCTCACTATTTAAAGCATGCAATCACCTCCTTAGGTCTAATCCCCTCTCCCTATTTTTGGAGATTGTTAGTGCATGTGAGACTATTGGTTTTATATCTAGATTGGTTGAAAAAATATGTTGATATTGAAATACCCGATTGTTAGTTCTCACCCACTGGCTTTAGCTTTTGTGTTGAAAATGAGTTTGACCACTTGTGTATTCAATCTAACTTGCCCCCGCGTTGATTTCACGCTCTAAAAATATCTGTTGCTTAACCCAACTTTTGGGCATCGACTTAAGTAGAGGAATTCAGGAGGAAATCACAATTCCTTATAATAAGTGCTAATCATTTTGATGATGATGGTTTGAATACCATTATGATGTTCCATGTTAATACGGCTGCTACTTGAATAGAATTTGTCGGATTTTCCGCTGTAGAGATTTTGGTGAGAATAGTTTCGATAAGAAGTGAAATGGAGCACAATATTTGAAAATATAAACATTTATTTAAATGCAGTTACAAGCATAAAAAATAACTTAATGGTTATTAGACTTGTGAATCAAATATGACTAAGAGGACTAAAATCATAGTCCCATTTTGACATAACTAAAAAAATTTAGAAAAGAAACTCTATTATTACAGATGTATTTCAACATAAAGGTCTCAAAAGCTTCCAAGAAAGTTGAGAGAAAAAAAAGCCAGTGACTTGTAGCATATAGGACATTATTCTTGTCTTCCATAGGGAGTTTTACCCTTGTAAATATCTTTGGAAGCAAGGGGCCGTTTAACAGAGAAGGCTAGGGCTCAAGTCTACCTAAAAATCTCAAACTTGCAGTCGTTTACCTGCCATATCTCACACTAGTTTTATTGAAAGACTTTTTTTTTTTGAAATGTTGAGCATATTTTTTTCCTATATTCGGCGTGTGTTTATATATTACCATATGACTCATGTCTAACACATGTTAAACACTTTATATTCTTGTGTTATGGTGGGTTCATGGATAACCTAGCTCTCTAACAAACAAATCCTAAATGAAGCAGCTTATTATGAATGGCACATTAGTGATTCTTTTTAAGTATTAAGGCTTTGTTTGGGACAATTTTTTTATTGCTTTTTAAAGTAGCTTTCTAGTATAAAAATTAAAATTTTTTAACTAAAAAGCTTCTTTAAGAAGCAGTAAAAAAGCCGTCACAAACGAAACCTAAGTCTCCGTTCTCGATTTTTTAAATATGAGAAAACTGCCTGTTAGTAATTTATCTTTTGCACTCGAACTTTTTTTGATTTTTTGATTTGAATTATCCTTATTTTCTCGCTATGGTGGGAGGTTTATGAATTGGCTGTATCTCTTGCATCAATGAGCTTACTTGGTGGCATTTATTTGTTTAATTAATTATAACAATAACAACATCAAGTCTTTATCCCCCTATATGGGATCGGCTACATGAATCTTTTTTCTCCGTTGTCATGTTAGGAGTCAATGGAGAAAAAGGATTTATGTAGCCGACCCCACGTAGTGGGATAAAGGCTTGATGTTGTTGTTGTTGTCATGTTAGGAGTCAAATTTTTATTTAAATCTAATAAAAATATCATTTCTTATATTTTCTGACCAAGTCTTTTTAAGTCTACCTCTACCTTTATTAAAATAAGTCAAATCCAATACATCTACTTTATTTAGTCAATTAATTAAGGCATATGATTTTTCCTTGATTCTAAAAAAAAGCTATGAATGGTTACCAATAGTTAAAAAAAAAACAATAATATATTGCATTTAAGCATGCTTGAACTTTTCTTATGGTAAAAAACAGGGTATACGGGTGCAAGTCAGGAGTGTGTATATTGAGAGCAGGAGCCAGCCATCAAAAGGGCAGTACTTCTTTGCTTATCGAATCCGAATCACTAATAATTCAGAGCGTCCTGTACAGATCCTTAGACGGCATTGGATCATAACAGATGGCAACGAGAAAACTGAGAACCTCTGGTCTCTGTTCTATTTTCACTTGTGCTTCATAGCTTGCATTTCAGATTTTTTTTTTAATCGTAATTTGCCTAAAGCCTTTTCTCGTCTCTTCTGCACATGGCTTGTGTTACAATCAATTGAACTGGAGCTCCCTATTCTTTGGCAGGGGAGTTGGTGTGATAGGAGAACAACCTGTAATACTTCCAAATACTGGATTTGAGTATTCTTCTGCATGTCCATTGAGTACTCCTAATGGAAGAATGGTGAGCTCCTCTTTTTGAGTATTGGGGTGTTTGTTATCTAGTAAATAAAAGGTTATTAAGAGCATTAAGTATTCATTGTAGATATTCCAAAAACTGAACACTATATATTCCTTATTTCCCTTTAGGCATCATTTTTTAGGGGTGTCAATTCGGGCCAACGGGTAGGGTTCGGGTTGAACCCGACTTAACCCGGCTATATATGGGTTGACCCTAACACAACCCGGTTTTGCAAACGGGCCAGGTTTGTCAACCTGGACCCGACCCGTGCGGGTTATCGGGTTGACATGACCCGACCCGCGAACATCTGCGGAGCTGAGCGAATCGGAGGGCCAAAGGCTGTGCGCTTGCGCCTGTGGAGCGGAGTGAGTCCGCGAAGTCGTCTTCCGCTGAGTGACCGAGGACGATCATCCGAGGCTTCGCCGAGTGCGGAGCAGCGAGTGCGACAGCGGCAGCTGAAGCGCGGCTATGCGGGCTGGACGCGGGATGCTTGGACTGACAGGTGACGGCGGCCTGTGATGCGGACGGAGGACTCCACCTCATGTGGACGCGATGTCGCAACCTAATTGGCACTCGGGCAGTGCGGAAGCAACCTGACGCGCTGGATGATGAAACGGGTCAATTCGGGTTGACCCGCGGGTTGTCGGGTCAACTTGAACCCGACCCACTTTTCAAACGGGTCAAAAATCTGAACCCGGACCCGACCTGTTTCACAAACGGGCTGACCCAAACCCGGATTTTTGCAGGTCGGGTTTCGGGTCGTGTCAAAAGTTGACACCCCTAATTTGGTTGCTTTTAAAGCTAAAAATCCTTCTATAAAATTTAAGGATTTTATTTTCTATGCATAAATATATCAACTAGGAAATTGCATTTAAGTGATAACCCTTAAATCCTTATCTATTCCTTCGCTTGTATCGATCAAGGATTGTGAAGTCGAGAAAATGGAGTGACCAAAATGAGTGGGATATTGAGGTTTCTAAGGTCTCGACCGAGGTGATGACTTACGCAAGCAAAAAAATTGAGGAGAGAAATAATCATCGAACGCCATTCAGAAGAGAATTAGGATCGCCACGATACCATTTGTTGTGTACCAGGGTGACGTGGTGCATCCTGATTCGCTTTTAGACGGTCCGGTGATCGCATGCAATAATATTTCCATCAGAAGGCCAACATTTTATATAACCAAATCATCTAAGCCAACTCTCTCTAATTTTATCTGACAATGGTGCTACTCCAACCTTTTCACGTACATACTTTTTTTACATTCTATCTCTAAGAGTAAAGCCACTCATACCTCTTGAGCATCCTCTTCTCTGAACTTAATTTTATGCTTCTCTTTTAATGGCCAACATCATAAATTTTTGCAAGTCTCACCACCATCTTATAGAATTTTCCCTCAAGGGTGAGGGGTGATTTCTTTTATGAAAAAAAAAAAAAACCCGAAACATTCCTCAACTTCAACCATCTAACTTGAATTGTTCTACTAATAATATCTCCATCTATTTCAACATCACTTTGAACAATAGGCATGAGACATCTAAAATGTGTACTCTTTTTAATGACTTGATCGCCCAAAGTCACAATCTCCCTACTGGATCTATTACTATTAAAATTACACTTCATGTATTTGAAATTTTAGATTGTTGAACAAAAAATAAATAAATAAAATATAGAAAATGCGAAATGAAGCAACACACCTTTCGACGATCCAACCCCACCTCAAGAGATGCATGCGGAATGAGGCAATTTTTCACTTCAATAACTGTCGAGTGATTCAATCAATAAAAGAGCAGAAATCGGAGAAGGGGAAAAAAAAAACACTTAACACTCTGTTCTCTTTCAATCTTTGTTCAAAAATCTCTCCAAATCCTGTTCAACAACCGTGCTTCCGCCTCCTTTCGCCCGCGTGGGTGTCCCAATTCTTCCACACCCCACAGACAATTGGTCCGATCTAATTTTCGGAGCCCAGAGCTACTATTTTATCAAAGAGAATGCAAGTAAATAGCCTTGAAACTCTACCACGCTATTTCTTCGTCCGAATCATCAAGAATTGTGTAATTAAGCGATAGACTGTAAATAAAGAAAACGACCAAGGGAGGAGCGACGACTTAAGTAACAAAATAGACGAAAATAATTGAGCTCTAAAATTCTCTATGGTTGGCTCTTCATTCTTCCTATTTGCTTGGATATTGTCATATTGATCGAAAGAATGAGAAAGATTCATTGCTTTTATTATTTTGAAGATTTAGGTTTCGTTTGGGACGGATTTTTTATTGCTTTTTAAAACGGAGTTTTAGTACAAAATTTTTTAATTTTGTACTAAACTCAATTTTAGAAAGCAATAAAAAAGCCGTTAAGGCTTTGTTTGGGATGACTTTCCTACTGCTTCTAAAAGAAGTTAGTATAAAATATCACAAACTAAAAATTTTTGTATCAGAAAGCTGCTTTAAAAAGCAGTAAGAAAGTTTTCTCAAACTAAGTCTTAGTGAGAGGAATTCATTTTTTCTCATTATCTTTCTTTCAAGAAATGTGCTCTAAGGTTTTAGTGAGATCCTCTCTGTCCTTACTTTTTTGAAAATGGGATTTAGGCTTTGTTTGGGATGGCTTTCTTGTTGCTTCTTAAAACAGCTTTTTAATACAAAATTTTAAATTTTTGTACTCGAAAGCTGCTTTAAGAAGCAGTAAAAAAACCGTCCCAAATAAAACCTTAATCTATTTCCTTAATTTCTCAATTTGTAGCCTACATTTTATATAGTTGACGCATGCATGTAGATTATTTTATACCGAATTACGTAAGCCTTCTTGTTCTTATCTCTATGAATGTTTTATTATTTTTATATCATTTCTATATGAATGGTTCTAATTTTGTCTCATGACTTGTGTTTTTCCCATAAAATAAATACAGGAAGGTGATTTTGAGATGAAGCATATTGATATGGTTGGATCATCAACTTTCAATGTGGCAATTGCACCTTTCTCTCTTTCCATCATAGGAGATGAAGTTGGTGGCCTCCTTTAGCGTTTTTGTTTACAATCTTTTCATAATATGTTTATATGATCATATGCAATGTGGTCTAATAAGTCGCATATGATGCTTAATTGTATATTTATAAGATCAGTCTGAGTTTGGTCAGAAAAATTTTTCTCATATTTATTTGTTAGCTTGTTAATATGTATGATGTTATTAATATATGGAATTTTTATATTTTTTGGGGTGTAAAATGTAGAGTGAATGATGTTTAGATGCAAATGAGGATGTGACTTATTAGGCATTATATCACTCATGTTAATGTGTAAGGATTGGTTGATGCTTTGTATGCAAAAATAAGGCATTTGTATAAGAACACTATGGTCTCTCTAAATAAGATTTTTTTTTTTTTCGGTAGTAATAATACAAGTGTTTTAATAAAAAAATATTTTAAAAGATAATAAAAAATTTATTCCAAATAAAATCTTTGCCTTTTCGATAGCATAGTATAAGCGCCACGAGACTATGAAATGTAAAAAATATTCATTCTATTAAAAAAGTATAACGTAAAAAATGAAATTATTTTTTTGAAAAAAAAATTATCATAATAAAACTAAAAAATTAAGTGAAAATAGAAAAAATAAAGATTTAGTCAAGTTTCTTAACGAGTTTTATATCGAGCTTGTTCACAAACTTAAATTGTTATTGTTTATGAATATAAACAAGCTGAATTCATATCTATTCAAATTTGTTTATTTACTAGTCCAGAATTTAAAAAAGAGTTCAAACTTATTTGATTACTTAAACAATTATGAACAAGCTGCAATCGAGCTAAATATAA
>NW_021319309.1:6422146-6427854 GCF_001605985.2 Dendrobium catenatum | reverse complement strand
TAAGAACACTATGGTCTCTTTAAAAAAGAATTTTTTTTTTTTTTCGGTAGTAATAATATAAGTGTTTTAATAAAAAAATATTTTAAAAGATAATAAAAAATTTATTCCAAATAAAATCTTTGCCTTTTCGGTAGCATAGTATAAGCACCACGAGACTATAAAATGTAAAAAAATATTCATTCTATTAAAAAAGTATAACGTAAAAAATGATTTTTTTTTTAAATTATCATAATAAAACTAAAAAATTAAGTGAAAATAGAAAAAATAAAGATTTAGCCAAGTTTCTTAACGAGTTTTATATCGAGCTTGTTCACAAACTTAAATTGTTATTGTTTATGAATATAAACAAGCTGAATTCATATCTATTCAAATTTGTTTATTTACTAGTCCAGAATTTAAAAAAGAGTTCAAACTTATTTGATTACTTAAACAATTATGAACAAGCTGCAATCGAGCTAAATATAAATAACTTGCTGCTTACTCAGTTCATTTGTAGCCCTAACTACAATCCCACATCCACAAAATACATAGCTAATATTTAGCTCTTAATTCTCAACCTTCCATGCTAGTAATTAAAGCATAGTTAATAACAAAACCATTAAACAAGATAATTGTCTTCCAATGAACAAGGAGCGGTGGGAGACCAATAAAAGATGTATAATCTTGATGTAGAAGAAGGTTTTACCCATCCAAGAGCATGTAAGGAAGGAGGGTTGATAAGTAGAGATTCTCATCACCAGTAGGAAGAGAGCAATTGGAATTGTCAATGAAGACGCCCACTTTAGCATAAAAATATAGTCAAACCAACAGGTCAAAAAAAACTCAAACACGTCACATACGTAAGTTTCAAATTCAAATTTTTTTGGATAATAGTCAAAGCTCTCAATCAACCGATCAAAATGAGCTGCATATTTTTTTACCCCCTTACAATGCAAGAAGTTATTGATCATATTCGTCATAGTTGCTTTGATACTAAAAAATAGAACACCTAAAGCATGATGAGAAGAAGAACAATATTTTCAGTTATGGTAAAATAAGTCATTTGATCTCAAAAAGCTGATTTCACATCATAGATCTTCCCTTCTCACCTTCAACAAAGTCGCACAACTAAGAAACTAGATATAAACATAAATGATAATACGAAAATAAAAAAATAAAAACAGAATTAGCATATCCCCTCCAACAACAACAACAACATCAAGTCTTTATCCCACTACATGAGGTCGACTACATAAATCATTTTTCTCCATTGTGTCCTATCGTTTAAATCTAATAAAGAAATGTCATTCCTAATATTTTCTAACTAAATCTTTTTATGTCTGACTCTACCTTTCTTAATATAAGTCAAATCTAATACATCTACTCTCCTAACTGGGTCATCGGGAGGCCGCCGTTTTATGTGCCCAAACCATCTAAGACGACTCTCTAATCTTATCTTCTACTGGAGCTACTCCAACCTTTTCACGTATATCCCCTTCCCATAATATAAATATATATATTCACTCATTTATTTTATTTCTATTTTATTTTTTATTTCCATCCAAGACGTTGTGTCATGTTAGAAACAAATGTCACGAGATTCTCACGCCAAGCTTCATGCGTTAATTCATGCATTCTATATTTGCATGCTTTTCTGTGTTCTGTTGTAGTTTTAGGCTTTATTTGGGAGTGCTTTTTTATTGTAGTTTTATGATGTAAAAATTTATTTTTTGTACTAAAAAGTTATTTTAAGAAATAGTAAGAAATTTAGCTATTGGACGGATTTCTTACTGCTTCATAAAGTATATTTTAGTACAAAAATTTTAAATTTAGTACTAAAAGGTTGCTTTAAGAAGCAGTAAGAACGCCATTTCAAACGAAGTCTTATGCTTCATTTGTGATGGCTTTATTACTACTTCTTAAAGTATTTTTTTAATACAAAAACTTTAAATTTTGTATTAAATAAATGCTTTAAGAAGCAGTATGATTGCCGTCTCTAGTGAAGCCTTAATCTTATTATTTAAAAGTTAAGTGTCTGCTTTCTCTTATTTTCACTGGCTTTTCTGCCTTCTGATCTGCTGCAAGCTTTCTCTTCTGGTTCATATTCTTCTTCGTTGTTTCAGCTCTTTGCTTCATGATAGGTATGAAGACGTATCACTCATTTATGAAAAATGTTATCTATGCTTCCAAACTTATTGATTCTTGTTCTTAAATTTATAATTTTTAATAATTATATTTCATGAATAAATAAGAAAATAAGTATTTTTTTTCAAAATTTTAATGCCAAATTATGGAAGCACAGCCATGTCAGAATTATTGTTTTTGTTTGTTTGAAGGACAAGGAACACATGCAGCTAATGTACTCTGTGTTCATAGCAAAAATAATTAAATAAAACCTGCTTTGCTGTACTAACTAATCAATAGATTTATTAAAAACTAATTAATAAAAATAAGTATTTTTATTTCATTAACTTTTTCACTGAATGAAACCTAAATCTATAACACAGTGAATAAGGTTTCACTTTTTAATTGGGATAAAGTTATTATAGAAAAAATAATTTAGTTTTTATTTGAGACAGCTTTTTTTTATTGGTGTATATATCAATTTTTTAGTACAAAATTTTTTGAACGCAAAATAAAAAAGTACTAGTCAACGATTGTCAGCTTCTTTTGGGATAGTTTTAGAAGAGATTATTATGTGCGAATGCTGGACGGGAAAAACAACCAGTTTTGTCTCCTTGAATAGCAAAAGCGTAGTGAGCTACGCTTTTACTGTTCATGGAGACAAACCGAACGATTCCCACTGTTCGTTGTCCGCACAGAATAATTCAACCAATTTTAGACTCGTGATTTTTTCCTATTTTTACGAGATTTTGTACTAAAAAGTAGGTTTTTAAAGCAATAAAAATATTGTCCCAAATAAAATCATAGTTACTTTAGTTGAAAAAGTAAATTTTCATCACAAATTTTTTTAATAAATAATTACCAATTCCATATATATATATATGCATTTTTTTGATGCTTTTTTAATAAATAATTACCAATTCCATATATATATATATATATGCATTTTTTTTATGCTGTAGTTTTTTATAAATGTGATTGTAAATATTTTGTGAAAAAATTATTATTTTTGAAATTCATTATAACAAACAACTTCCGAATATAAAAATGATTAAAAATAGTGAAAAAAGAATAACTAAATAAAAATTATAATTAAATTTTGAAAAAATAAAAATAATAAAAAGTTATGTCAAATAGAATCTTAAACTATTAGCTAAGAGCTTACGATGCCAAATAAAATATTTTATGTATATATAATGTGCATGAATTTATCATTAAAATTAATTTGATCGATCAAAATCTTATTATTCAATCGATATAATTTAAAATAATATAAAATTATATCAATTTATGCTAAAAAATATATTTCTGATAAAAAAAACATCAAATAAAAAATGAAAGGGACATCGTACCGACCGACAATGTCCGAGCGTCGTTCCCGAAAGCTCTCAGCTGGCTGGATGTACTAAAAGCGAATCTTAAACTCTCTCTCCTTCTTATCTTTCACTAAACTAATCGACTATTACATAATTAATTAATTTAAATCCCTCCAAATCTATTTGTGTTTAGGTCCTCTCATCCCTTATCCACCGCTAATCCCTTCATGGCCTTTTGTCGATGTCGGGTTAATTAAGCGCCCCAGCGGGAACAATTATTAGGGGCGGACACCGGATGTAGCTCTACATCCGTAGGCCAATAATATGTTGTCACGTGCTTTTATTCTTTATCGCGCGGCCCGATGACCCGACCTGGATCGGAACCCGGTGTTGCTATGTTCGCGTATTGCTAGGTATTGCTCGGTATTACTAGGTATTGGTCTTGACAGTTCTGTCAAGACCAATACCTAGCAATACCAGAGTATTGCTTGACATTGGTCTTGATAGAATGATATTTCTCGTTATTGTCAAGCAATATGTAGCAATACCTAGCAATACATCGGTCTGCACAAATCAGCCAATACATAACATTCTGGGTCCGATCCGGGTCGGGTCGTCGACCGTGCGATAAAAAGTAAGAGCACGTGGCACCATTTCACTGGCGTCTGAACATAGAGCTACGTCAGGACACCGGACCAAATAAAAATCCCCCTAGCGGTGATTAATGATTAATTAATTACCCATATAGCCATTGGGCCCCGCAGCTTTATTTTGGGCTTAATAATTAATGGGCTTCTTGCACTCATAGGCACGCAACCCTTTTGCTTGCGGGGTGGAATGTGGTGCCCATTAATTTCCGGTCAAAGATTGTGTTTGTAACTTTTGATGGAAGAAATTTGAGAGAAATGAAATGAAAACTAAAAATATTGAGAAAATTAAGTCGGTTATTGTAAATTATAAATTAAAAAAAATAGGATTTTTTTTTTAATTTTTTCTTTGATCAAAATACAGATAAAATTGAAATGGAATTAAAATGAATGGTTCGGTTCCATTTCCAATTTAAAATAATAAAATTTATGGAAGTTCTTTATAAAAAAGTTAGAATTGGAATATTTTTTTTTTTAATAAATAATATATTCATGCAAAAGTGTTTATATATAGAAAGTAAAATAAAATAATAATAAAAACATAATAGTGAGGATTTATTATAATAATATTGACTATATATTTCTACTATAAATATATAATGAATGCTTTAATATTTGTATGATACTGAATAATTCTAATAATTTCTTACAAAATCATTATGCTATTAGAAGAAGCATCGACAGTTTCTCAATCAAGAAGAGAAAAGAGAAAGCGAATGGGAAATCATAAACAAGTTCAAGCCATAGAGAAGAAGAAATAAATTGCAAGAAAAAAGTGGCTCAGCGAAGATGATGATGAGTAAGACGATATTCAATCTCGAAATGTTTAGTTCTCTCTTGAAAAGTTGAATTAGTGAATAATATGAATAAAACTTCTATTGACGAAAAATTTACGAGCGAGATGAGAAAAACAACAAATTTTTCAAAATGTAATCATGACAATCAAATTATATTAGTGGTGGAAATTTTAAGTTTTGTAGAAAACTTAGAAATAAAACTTAACTTCTTACTCTCCCTAGAAATAAGTCACAAAAAATACACAGAAATTGATGATAGATTTGAAGTCAATTGGATCGCTACTCCAAATAGTGTCATAATGTTTTGAAAAAATAGTAAACAAGTTGTCATTCAAATGTAATTTTTGTTGACTATTTTTCATGTCCTAAAAATATTCTAAAAATTATCTCAAATGAAATCTTTGATAAAATTTTCATACTATTTTTAAAAAATTTTAATGAGAAAAAAAACATCACAATTAATTTATAAATATTTTAAAAAGTAACAGTGAATATAGAAGTCATGAATATTAATCAAAAGTTGAAAAACTCACGGGGGTGCGGCAAGTCCCAACAGCATTCAATCAGGTTCTTTTAAACAAAGTTTCAAAGTACAAATTTAATACAGAAGAAAGTCAATAAAATCTCAATAAAATTTTTATTTTTTTTTTCCCAACTAAATTACTTAAACTTCCACTCCTGTATCCTTCATTCGCCTCCACTTTCCTTCCCTCAAAAGCCAAATAGAAGGAATCGAGCGGCGGACAATGGCAAACTGAGGAGAGACAAAGTGCCGATAAATTAAAGCAGGAAGCAGAGGGAGAGAAAGCAAAGCAAGGCATCACTTTTCATTCTCAATTCCTTCA
>NW_021319309.1:6413834-6417560 GCF_001605985.2 Dendrobium catenatum | reverse complement strand
CATAAAAAATCATAGAACCTCTATAGAAATATTGATTTGATCACTTCTGATAATATTCTAATAACTATTGTTTTGCAATAATATGGATGTTATTTTTTATTGTTCAATAACTTAAATTTTATTTATGGTCTATTGATTGCTCATCTTTTAATATCATTCTAAGAATTATTGATTTGTAATAATATGATCATTATTTTTCTGGTTCCATATCTCATTTTAAAAATTCGTTCAATTCTCATATAAATGTCATTTTAAATGTAATAAAATCTTTTTTTATTTCAAAGCATTTTCTTATATTAAATTAATTTTCATGCAATATCAATTAAAATATCATTGATTCAGCATTTCCTTTAACCACAAAGTTGCTTCGAATTTCCTGTGTACTAGTGGTTAGAGTTGCATATTCAGCCGTTAGAATTGGTGGTCTGACCTTTTGTTAATTCCCTTTTCCTGGATTATCTCTGAAGGCATGTTTTAACCATCAGGGAAGGAACTGGAGAAACTCGCTACAGGAGTGGGTTTTTCTGACGCTAGGCATTATGAAATCACTGCAGGCCTCATGGGAAACCTGGTTGGAACTCGCTAGCTGTTAGGACGCTGCATCATGCATTCATCACAAAAGCTATAAAGAAACAATTTGATTCAACTTATGCGTTCCTTTCTAATAGAGATTGCATGCATTGTCAGATCTTTTATTTTTTTCACTGATGATACAATGTTTTGTTAGTAAATCATAATATTTAAACTAGTTTGCTATTATCTGATTTCCTTGCTAATGCTGCTTTGTAGCTATACACCAGGAAAAATTGATTAACTAGTCATCCAAGATATTACATGTTGAAGTAACAGTAGAAATTTAATATTTACCATTGTAAAGGAGTATATATATCGTTCTTTCTGTATGTGTTGTGGGGTTATCTGGGCTCGCAAAATTCGGCCCCAGCCTTCTCTGCTACTTTATTCGAGGAAGTTTTAACATATTAAGTTCCGGGGTAAATTTTGGGAAGGCAGATGGGTTTGTAGATAAGACACTACCCAAAGATTTCGCCCTCATTTTACGAGGACTTTATGATCTGAGTTCTGTTTTCCTATAGGCACAAGCCCCTATAGTTAATTACTCTTCTCGATAACGAGAGAGAACTTTCAATTAAGGCTAGTCGTCAATCAGATACGTAGATATACATAGCATTTGGCATATAGTAGCAGCATGGGCATGGTGTTTGGAAAGGTATTGGGAGAATTGATGCGAACTACTACGTGGCTTTGAAGCTGCGCCAAACTGCAGAGGTATGGGTACTGTAGGCACGGCTTCGACAGCGATATGGCAGGATTTGCGTATGGGCATGACAGAGGTATGTAAAAACAATTCTATTTCTTTTGTTTTCTGGTATGGAAGTCAACAGGCTATTAGATACCCAAGGTTGGCAAAAAAAGTTCTCCCTTTATTTCATTTGCATCTCCTTCAAGCATGAATTTCCTGTAGCTTGCCACCCGGATGCCATAATCCTTGGAAACATAGGTGTGAGTAGGGTTTAGCAGGAAGCAACATTCGTTAAGTGGGAAACAATTAGACATAGTAGTGGGAAACAATAGAAGTCGACAACAAGAGTAGCAGAAAATAAAGGTAGGCAGCAAGAGGCATCAGAAATAGGAGGAATAATAGAAATCGACTACAGGAGGCAGAAGGAAACAGGATAGCATAACAACAAAAGTGAGCAAACTGTTATCAAAGTAGATATGGTAATTAGAAACAGAGAGAAATTTATTTTTTATCAATTTCTTATCAAACTTAATAACTTTTGAACTCAAAATGTGCTAGACTTTGAATTCAATTGGATGAGTTGAAACATTACAACAGTGATTCAATTCCAATAAGATGATGACAATAACAAATAATACATTTCCATTCTTATAAGAACCATCACTATAGTCATGAATTATACAAGAAAAATTAAAGAAAATTTATATCATAGGACTGTTGGACTTAAAAATTTGGATGTAATGAATTTAATATTTGATATTTGTCAAGGTAGTCTAAGCAAAATTATTGCGCTTCTTATGAGTAGGTTTATGATGTCAATATATAAGATAAGATATATCTCACATAATCATCCAATTGATGTTACCGTGGATAGATATTGAAGAATTTGTGGTTTGTTTTTGGCTCAAGTTGGAGAAATATTTTTCTATGATTCTAAACCAATTAATACAGTATCAAGAAAGTGTTTGATAGTTTCTTAGTTTAGGGTATTGATTGTTGTTGCCATTATTTCCAATTATTTTTTTTTTCTTTATTGTGTATAAATAGTAATTTGTCAAAAAATTTGGTACTCTTTTGCATTAATAGTATTCAAAACAAGAGAGCCAGTGAGTTTTTGTCCTACATCGCTTGATTATTGTGAATATTGAATCTTGAAATTTGGTCGAAGCCACATTAGAGTCCGACTTCGTTTGTGATTGTTTTTTTGTTGTTTTTTAAAGCAGTTTTTTAGTATAACAATTTTTTTTAAATTAAAAAATTTTGTACTAAAAAGTTATTTTAAAAAACAACAAAAAAAATTATTTCAAATGAAACCTCCGTGTATTTTTAACATTTTTGTGTGGTGTTTGATCATATGTGATCTTTGTTGCTTGATCAAACTCAACATAGTGTTAGATGTTTTAAATAAATATTATTATATGATTTTGATATTTTATGGATGAGTTGATTTAGTTATATTTATCACCTCAGTCTATCTTATTATACTAACCCTTGAACAGCATTGAAAAAGTTTAGAATTCATTTTGTTATACTGCCAAAATAAATACTCCTAAAATTTTTTTGAATGAGTAACAACTCTCTTAATCAAGAGAAATTATTAGGTGCGGAGTCCTGACGTAGAGATATGTCTGGACATCTATTTAAAATGTGACACATGGAGTATGAGGTACGCTTTGGTTGCATTTTTTGTGGCTCTTACATGCGTTTTAGTTTGCACTTTAAATGGCCAAATTTATGAGGAGCGGACTTAATGATCAAAATTAGTAGAAAGAGCATAAAAAAAAATTTTTAATTACAAGCAAATACGCCATTAATGGGCGCATGTAAGAATAGCCATTTAATTTGGCGTATTCTCCTTATCAAATAAGAGCGATAAAAGGGGGAGAGAGAAATGGAGAGGAGAGGAAAAAAGATATGACACTGGGGAGAGAGAAGGAGAGGGGAGAGGGGATATGGGCAGCAAGAAAAAGAGGGGAGAGAGAGTAGAGAGAGATTTAAATATATTATTTAATTATTTATTATAATTTATAATAGTTTATAATAATTAATTATTTAATATAATTATTTAATTAATTATATAAATTTATAGTATATTTACTTTAAAAATGAAAACTGAACATTTATAAGTTATTATAGAGTTAATAAATAATAAATATAAGTTTTTATTTATTTATAGTTATATATAAATTATTATAAATAAATAATTTAAATTAAATTTTTGTTAGGTTAATTATTAAATTATATGTAGTTATAATATAAATTTTTAGTTATAGATAATTATTTATAAATAAATAATTAAAATAAATTTTGTTAGTTAATTATTAAATTATATGTAGTTAATATTAAAATTTTTAGTTATATTAAATAATTTTTTTTTATAAATATTATAATTTTAATTAAAACCTATAGTTTTATATATTTAAGTTAAAATTATCTAAATATATGTATTATAATAATAAATATAA
>NW_021319309.1:6357863-6413734 GCF_001605985.2 Dendrobium catenatum | reverse complement strand
CGCAATAAATGTAAAAAAGTAATATATTATATAAATAATTTAGCTTTTAATGATTTATATAATAAATTAAATACTAAGGAGAATGAAAGATGTATGTATAAGTTAGCTAAGCGAAGAGATAAAAGAAGTAATGATTTAGTTCAAATGAAGTGCATTAAAGATGAGGAACAATAATTCTTTTATTAGAAGAGAATATTCAACAAAGAGGAATAAGATATTTTGATAAGCTTTTCAATAAATATTATGAAAATACGAATGACTTTAGTGACCTTAGCACCCTAAATGAAAATAAATTTATTTATTTTTTTATTGGCCTATTAGTAAAACCGAACATAAAAAGAGACTTTAAAGAAAATGAAGCGCAGAAAAACTATTGGACCAGATAATATTCCAATAGACGTGTGAAAATGCTTAGGAGATGAAGGAATTTCTTGGCTTACAAAACTTTTCAATATTATTTTGAAAACTAAAAATATGTCAGATAAGTGGAGAAGTGTGTTGATTCCTATGTTTAAGAATGAAGGTGATGTGATACACAAGGGTGTGTGAATTATAAAGGAATTAAATTAATGTGTCGTATCTTAAAACTTTGAGAGAGAGTTATTGAGCATAGGTTACAACATGATACTAATGTTTCTCAAAATTAATTTGGATTCATGCTGACTATGTCTATTATGGAAGCTATATATTTATTGAGAGATTTGATGGAGAAGTATAGAAAGAAGAAGTAGGATCTACATCTGATATTTATTGATTTAGAGAAAGCTTATGATAAGTTCCAAGATAAGTGTTAAGGAGAGTTCTAGAAAAGAAAAAGGTTAATAATGCTTATACTCAAGTCATTAAGGATATATATGCAGGAGTTGTTGTGTTCAAACATGAGATGGCTAGACCAAGTATTTTTCCTATTTTACTTGGATTACATCAAGGATCAGTTTTAAACCCATATCTTTTTGCTTTAGTTTGGATGTTCTTACTAGACATATGTAAAATGATGTACCCTGATGTATGCTTTTTGTTGATGATATTCTTCTTATTGATAAGATTAGAGAGAGAGTTGAAGGTAAACTTGAATTATAGAGGTCAACCTTAGATCCTAAAGGTTTTCATTTGAGTAGATTTAAAACAAAATACACATGATAAATTTAAGGGAGGTCAACCTTTCTTCTATGCTTTTAAGAAGCAAAGAATAACTCAATTCAATATCGTATAATAACCAGGATAAATTTAAGGGAGCACTTCATTAACTCGCGTATAAATCTCAACAGGTAGGTTAATATGAAAGATTAAGGCAAGGATACTGAAAGAAGAAACTAAATAATCAATTGTTCATGCCCAGTTACGACTTGTCAAGGATATGTATCCTAAAATCAACAAATATTATCTCTTATGGCAGTAGGATCAAATGCCAAAAATCTGCAATTCTCATGTAGGAAGAAGATGTTCCTATCAATGTTGGTGGCCGAGGAGGTTGACGGAAAATTGATCGAAGATGGGGTTGAGTCCTATCATGGATGAATTAGTGTTGTGATAGAGGTGGCAATTAGAGAATGCATTAGTGGCGTCTGAATTATTGGGATGATACATGAACAAAGCCTCAATTGGCCTTGCAATAAATTTTCACTCTTTGATCTTACAAAAGACAAATCAATTGTTTAACTGATTCATAGCCAGAAAACATGGACATAGAAAGAATAAATAAATTACAGCTTAACTTATATGATAGATCAAGATTTATTAGATCCATAGTCTCATGTTCTGACCAGATAGCTTAAATAAGCTGGTTAATAAATGCATAATTTCACTGCAAGTCTGCAACCTTGACAATAATCAAAAGAGTAAAATAAAACAAATAAAATAAAATGAACCAAGTTTGGACCTGTCATAAATTCAGCAATTGATGATTTTAAGTATTTGTACTCCTCCGAAAGGCCATAAGTGCTAGCGATTGGAACGACCACATTATCTAGTGTCCACTCCTAGATATGGAAAGCAACTATTAGAAAAAAACTTCCAAAGCTTCTACACAACCAAGCAGAACTTCGAAGTATCTTTACCAATAATTAAATTATTAAATTAATTTTTTTTGCTGTGTGAAATATCAGCGACCTGTTAATGCATACCTGACATTGAGATATCCAAGAAGAGGTGCTCTTGTTGAAATCCAATATGGACACTTTTGAGCCTGCAAAAAACCGCAAAACCATTATAATTGTGGAATATTATACTAGGCAAATGAGGATAAGGCTGCTGGAAAGAGAAAACCTGGTTTTAGAACCCGAAAGATTTCTTGCATAGCTTTCCGTTTATCAACAAGATTACGCAGTCCAAAACCAACAGTTACAGCATTAAAATAGCTGTCTTCAAAAGGCAAATTAAGTGCATCATCTTCAATCCACCTGCAATATGCAACATTCAACATTCATGGGTTTCAACTTTCAACCAAAAAACTATGTTGAAGATAGCTTCTACCACAGAGTAGAAGTGCTATAATGAAGTCAGCATTCCAGTCAAGTCAAAAAGGTGTACACAGTATGTTATTCATCTTCTTCAAGGTGCAGCCATGATCATGGATATGGAAATTTCTTGGTTGTTACCCAGGTTGTAAGGAAAACTTTCACATAAGATTACACAATACTCATTCAGAAAACTAAGACATATAGATCCTTCACATCCCAAAAATCTTCTGATTTTCATGAAGTTTGACTAGTTCTCACTTGATATTTTTGTAGCAAGCCTTCCAAAATAAGTCTTGACGAGTTGAAGCAATAAATAATTGCTTCCTTGAGAAATCCAGGGCACTGACCTGTGAATTTGGATATAAGATGAGGCTCTCCAGCTGAGATTTTAATTTCATGAAATTGGTATACAGAGCATAAGAATTTTATCCTAAGAATAAAAAGGGCCTGCAAATAGGATACAAGAATAGCAAATTGCAGACTCACGAAATAGTTTACCATAAATATTGTATATCAAAAAGCATTTCACATCAACAACCGAACAATGTGTTCACTAAAAGCAACATTCACAATAAAAATTGTATATAAACTTTTCATGGATTTAATGTGATAAATTGAAAGAGAACCCTTTTTTTAGGTTTGCTTCTTTTCTGTATCCTTATGTATGAAACAAGGAGTTAGGAGTTACTTACAAAGGCTCTTGTTGAAAAAATGACAAAATTTTGATAAATTAGATGGATAAAAACTTTTTAAGACAAAGAAAGAGCGATAGTTAAATAAAATATTAGGTACTTGCAAGTCGTAGAACATTTTGTAGCTTGCAGATAGAAACGAAGTTTTGCGAAAGCATGATTTCATTTTCAGTCTTTTTTGAGAGTGAAATCCAAATAATTGATTTGTTTGTAAAGTTTAAGAAACATGTTCATTTTTAATTGCATCCACTCAAACAATAGAACGTAGCATTTTTCATCATTTTCTAAAATGTGCTTCCTACCTACAAAAACACCAAATGTGCCCTTAGAGAGTTTCGATATATGCTATTGAATATTGGAATGCAATGTCATTGCCCATTTCCAGATAAGCAATCATCGCTGCACCAATATATTGTGCAGTCAAGGAAGCTTGATACGTAAACAATAGGCTTCTTTGACATGAAATTCAACCAAGGAAAAGAATATTCTAAAAGCCCCACATCCACTGGCCTAATAGAGAAAAGGATTCTGCATTAAATTTTCCATGATTTCAAGTACTTGTTATTTATATATTACACTTATACAAGAAAGGACAATAGCAGCCTTTAATGGGATGCAAGTGATAAAATGCGCAGTTTTCCAGCTACAAATGCTAAATTCTCAATCTTCTCCCCTTGACTCTGAAAAATTTTATTTATGCCGCCATTCCTTTATCATGCATGATAAATAGCTTTTGATTTCTGTCACCAAGCAAGCTGTATGCCAATCTTGAATGGCTCTCATGACAGCGACTTGCGCTGGGTGCATTCAGAAATTGGAACAATAAAGGTGCATTCAGAAATTGGAACAATATGTTCAAGTATGTATTTAGCACATTTATTATCCATTTGTTAATAGGGTTACAGCCTAGGGGTTAGTTGGAGAGCTATGGCACAAAGCTCCAAGACCTAATGGACTAATCTAATGCCATATACCATTATGAGCAGGCTTCTGTTGCCCCTTTATCCCATTATTACTGTCCAAATAGTATAAACCAGAAGATGAATTGATTTATACTATTGGATTTAATGGTTAAATGTCCAAACAAACATTTTCTAAAATCGCTATAACATAAATACAACAACCTAATCATCACTAAAATGATTTGGTAGATGTTGTGCAAACAATCACAGCGAAAACAAAATCACACAACACAAACACAATAAACACGGTGATTAACGTGGTTCGACAAAAATGCCTACAACCACGAGGTGATTTCACTATATTGGAGAATAATAGTGAATTTGATGTGAAACATATGCATTTTGCCACTTAGGAAAGCAATTCAATCTAATAAAATCTGAGATTAATTTCAGGTTTTAATTTCCCCATTGTCATTAATGCCGTGGACCACCTATAACGAATCTAGGCACAAATTTCCCCCTCTCCTTTATTAATTTTCTTTGAAATCCATCCATAAGTGCAGCTTATTTCTTTGGAAAGATTTCTAAAATCCTTTACTGCTGCTGGCCGAATTTCCCTAGGCTCACGCATTGATTTCCCTCCACGAAATCCTTCCCAAACTCCTTACAACGTTGATTGTCCTACCTATTAAGCCTGTAGCCAGAAAATTCCAGCCGTGCACCTTGCATCCACAACAACTGGAAGCCTTATAACTACTGTTTTAAGTAGACCAGCTTGCTGTCCACTTATTCCAGCAAAAATATCCTGCTGTCCAACACTTTGGAAGAGATTCTCCACCTCTCCCTAGCAAAGCCGCTCCCGCTCTAAATCATTTTGGTATCAGGGCATGGACTCGGATCAACTTGGAAGGACTCTAGACTGGGTTGTAGGTCAACTGGGCGCCATTAGTCAACATCTCAAGGAGAATCAAGCGGACTTAGCCGACCTCCACTGTCAAACAATCGAACGATTCGATAACCTAGAGCGAGGTAGGACTGACCCACCGCTTTACACACCTTCAAGATCCCCTTCATCAAAGGATAAAAAAAGGGCACTAAGAAACAGATAAATAGTGGATAGAGTTGACAAATTGATGGAGGCCAATGAAGCTTTCAATTTCCCACTCACTGTGCAAATCAAAGAGAAGTATCAAGGAAGAACATGGAGAAGAAGATGAATTGGTTAACAAGGAGAAATGCATGATTGCAAATAATGTAGGGAGAGATTTGGTTGATTCAATTACAACTCCTACAGAAGTAAAAGTTTCTTCTGACCCAGTTAAAACTCCTATAACAGAGAATGTTGATGAAGCTCTGGAAGTGACATCCATAGAACTCCCTATTGCTCCTATTGCTAGTGAAGCCATCTATGAGAGTGAACAAGTTCCTGCAGGCGAAAAGAAGTGCGACAGTTTGGAAGGCGATCCCTTGACTATGATTAAGGAAATTGGCGAGCTAAAGTGCAAAAAGCAAGTGGACCTTGTGGACAACCGGGGTTGTTTGAAAATCTTTGCAAAAAGGTCATTGGGTTTATTGTCCATTTCGGATGAAGAAACAATGTCTCCAAATAACCGTTCAGAGTTGTACATGAGCAGTTGTGATGCTAACTCGACGGAGTCGAGTATTCTCCCACCTGGGGAGAATGATGCGGACATCGATACGAAGATTTAGCGCATCTATTACATGAGGCGTCGTAAATCGGCGGCTATAATTTAAATCTTCAATTATGAGTTATTTTTCTGAATTTTAGTTCTTATTTGATGTATTTCCTGTTTTACCCCTAGGTTGGTTTATGTGAGTGTTGTGGCCCAATGGGAAATTTTGTATTTTGAGTTTTCTTATGTTATGGCCTATATATAGGGCCTTAAACTATTATAATGAGGATGGATGATTGATATTAAAAATTTGTGTTCAACACTTGTGTTCTTTTGAGAGGACAATAGTGAGATTCCTATGGGAAGGAATCGGAGTTTTCACCAGCCGCAGGATGGGTCCGGGCTCGTGACTTAAAGTCCCTTGGAGAAGGGCAAAGCATCACCCGTCAGTCATCAGAAGAGTCCAAGGCTCACGGTTTTTATCTTCTATCTTTTGTTTTTTTTATTTTTTATTTTTGTTCCTCCTTATTTTGACATCTCAGACGTCTATAGTGAAAGGATTCGTCAACAGTCTTGATCAACCATCACTTCCTACTCCCTTACTCAGACCTGAAATTGTTAACCACATACAATGAGTTTTAAAAAGCCCACCAGGTCACCAAAGCCTACAACTGAAATCAAAGCACGATACTGAAACAATATGCATGTCAATCAGTCAATCAATAACAGTCACTTGCACATGATCATTGAATCTATGCATATACGAAAATCAGAAATCAATGCATAACAGAAATCAATAATCAATACATAAACAATATAATCCAAAATCATCAGTGATAGAATCAGTGAACAGTAGAAAATCCCATAAAGCTCAATGAACCAGTATGTGAGTCAAATCTCTACAGTAGTCGTCTTATCTATAACATCAGTCTAATCAATATAGTAGAATCGTATCAAAACATACACTTGCAATTCCAGTTATTCAATATCACTTGCTCAATAAATAATATGCAATCCGGTAATCTATATCACATGTATAATGTCAGTACAGTGAATCAGTAGTAGCAGCGTATGTATCAATATCAGTAACAATCCTGTGATGACATGAACGATTATGCTATAACAGTGAAATCGTGTAGTAACAGTAAATTCGTACAGTAACGATAAATCCGCACAGTAACGATAAATCCTCAGTAAATAAGTCCGTACTAGTAAATCCGTCAAATCAATATCGTATTATTAACATCAATCAATCATATCAATATAATCAATCAGATAATTAAATAAAGAAATCAATTCCGGTCAATAGTATCAATCGGTATGAAATCAAAAAGAGTTGAAATCAAATCAATAAATCAATAAATCAATCAATGCAGTAAAATCATATCAATACAATAAAATCATATTCTAGATCACGAGCTCGGTAAATCACATGTATCAGGGTATCACATGTATCAATTAGTATTCGGTGTATCACGTGCCATAATATTAGTGCAATGAATCAATAGTATCGGTGAATCAGTAGTATCGGTATCAGTAGTATCAATGAATCAATAGTATCAGTGTCCATAATATCAATGAATCAATGCAATATAGTATCAATGAATTAATGCAATATCAATATCCATATCAGTATCTGTATTCAGTGACATGTACAATATGCAATATCAATGAAATCGTACAGTAATAGTAAACTCATAACTCTGTCAGTAAATCCATTCATCAATAAATCTATACTCAATCAATAAATCTGTCAATATCAATAAATCAGTAAATCCATACATAAATCAATAAATCGGTTCAATATCAATAAATCAGTCGATACAAGAAATCAAGCAATATCGATAAGTCCATAAGGAAATCATAAGAACAATACTTTACGCATGCATTCCAGTACAGTTGTTTTACTTAACAAGTACAATCACTGGCTATTAAGGCGTTTTTCAGTCTTGGAACATCGATGTATCGTTGTATCCGTTGGCTCAATAAGGGTCGTCACCCTTGCCCATCGGCATAATAAAATCTCCTTATGACTCACAATCGTTGTATCACGTGATCAATAGAGGATAACACCAAATCCTTTTTAAAGGAAAGCCCGTCAGCCCACCATCCTGTACAGGTCGATCTTCAACCAATGGTTCAAACAGTCTTTACTTGTCTTTCAGTAATAGTAGTATATTCAATCATATATCCACATTCATATACATCTCATTAATGCATTGCAATCAATAAACATGATTTAACTCAAATGAAGAGAATCCTCAAAATATCGTACAGTCGACAGAAATCCCAAACATAGACAAAATACAAAGTTTTAGAAAATTACCAAATTACCAAAAATCGAATAAAACAACGTTTCAAAACTTTACTTGTACTAAAGCACTATTTTTCAAAATCCATATAATTTTTTATTCGATAAAAACACATCAGAATTCAAAATACCCGGTGAAAACTTTCTAGAAAATAATCAAATAGTGCAGAATCATCATTTCTACAACATACCAAAAGTTACATGGTAAAAGTTTCGTCAATACAAAGATATGAAAGAATTTCGATAACGGAAACACAAAACTGAGCAGAAAAATACCAAAACACGAAATCTTCGAAATCAGAAATAAGATTCGGATTTCTTACTGCGAGATAAATGATTCTTCTAACAGCGGCGTCGGACGAAAATCGCTCTGCGGTCTCCAAAACCAATCATTTTCCTTCTCTTTCTCTCTCCAACTTTCTCTTTCTTCAAAATATCTCAAAATCGGATATTTATCAAGCAGGATCGTCCAGGAAGAATCCTATTCGTCCCGGGACAATTTGCTCTCTGGATGCATTTCATCCCGACAAATTCAGGTTCATACTGACGAACTCAGGTTAGTACAGGCAGTTCGTACGTACTAACCATATAGATTTTCACAATTTTCTTCAGTTCGTCCTGTACTAAAGTCAGTTTGTACGGACTAACGGCACTTAAAAAAATGAAAATCTGAGGGGTTTTACACTAATTGTCCTCGTCGTCATCCACACCCTCATCCCAATCTCAAAACCCAACCCTCTCCATCATCCCGCCGGCCCTCCCTCTAACCGCCGGCCTCCCCTTCATCCACCATCCCACCTCTACGTTAATCGACGGCTCCTTTGACGCCACCTCACGTATTTTCAAATTTGAAATTTCAAAATTTGATGAGTTGAAAGTTTCCAAATTTGCCCGGTGACAAATTAGGAAAGTTCCAATGAGGTTTCAATTTTCAAATTTAAATGGAAACGGATTTGAAATTTTTCATCATTAATTAGCTTGAGCAGATTAGGAAACACTTTACACTCTCCCCAAACCCCCTTCCCCCTCACCATGCCGCCGGCCCCCTTGGTAGTCCCCACTCCTTTAATGCTTCATTAAGGGAGTTGATTGCATGCTATTTGAATTTCAAAATCCACTTTAATCTCTAATTGGAATGCATTTAAAATTCTCCATTCAATACCTTCCATATTTGGCCATAGCATTTTTGGGAAGAATTCAAATTCAAATCGAATTGATTTGAGTTTCAAATTTCTTTCCAATTACCCAAGCCACTTAGGAAAGCAGTTCAATCTAATAAAATCTGAGATTAATTTCAGGTTTTAATTTCCCCATCGTCATTAATGCCGTGGACCACTTACAACGAATCTAGGCACAAATTTCCCCCTCTCCTTTATTAAATTGCTTTGAAATCCATCCATAAGTGCAGCTTATTTCTTTGGAAAGATTTCTAAAATCCTTCACTGCTGCTGGCTGAAATTTCCCTAGGCTCATGCATTGATTTCCCTCCACGAAATCCTTCCCAAACTCCTTACAACGTTGATTCTCCTACCTATTAAGCCTGTAGCCAGAAAATTCCAGGTGTGCACCTTGCATCCACAACAACTGGAAGCCTTATAACTACTGTTTTAAGTAGACCAGCTTGCTGTCCGCTTATTCCAGCAAAGATATCATGCTGTCCAGCACTTTGGAAGAGATTCTCCACCTCTCCCTAGCAAAGCCGCTCCCGTTCTACATCAGAATTACAATAGCTCTCAAGATTTTTCTCTTTTTCTCATACATATGCCCTCAAACACCTCAATTTATAGATTTGAGGCAAAACAATAAAGGTAAAAAGATTCAAAATATAATCATCAATCAAATCAATTAATTCAAAAAATAATCTATTCCCTAAGCATTTACAATAATGAGCCATTAAAACTTTCCAAACAAAAGTTTATTTAGATTTAGAAATAATTCCAAATCAACAATCTCCACTCCAATATCGAAACAACTGCACCTAGATGATTGCCCTACGTACCCCCCCAACACAACAAAAACAAAATCACACAACACAAAGACAATAAACACGGTGATTAACGTGGTTCGGCGAAAATGCCTTGAGCGTAGTTCTTCAAACAAATGGACAATTAGTCATGAGTCCTGCACCATTGTTATGGTGACTGCATCTCCAAGCCTGCATCAATTGTACCCACAAGATACCTCAGGATACTCTTCACAGCGTGCCAATGACTCTTTTCTAGATCATGTATTAACATGCTGTCATGCTCACAATGCCAACTGCTTGTGCAATATCTGGATCAAGCTGCTCCAAAATCAAACCATATTGTGCTACGAGTGTCAAGTAACCATGAGTCAAGAGATTCTTAACCACTGGGGAGAACATCTCATCATAAGAAATCCCTTCTCATTACGTTAGAGCATTTTGCCACCAATCTAGTCTTGTACATCACATCGGCTTCAAGAGATCATTTCTTCTTTGCACGCATCCATTTGCACCCAATGGCTTTTTTCCTGGAAGAAGCTTCGCCATTCTCCAAGTAGCATCCTTTTGAAGAGACTCCATCTCTTCATCCATAGCCCTCTTCCATAGATCACCATTAAAATGTCGTATTGTATATTTTATGAGATAAAATCATTGTATTCTCACTCTCACATAGACATATGAGCTCTCTATGAGTTAGTGCATATGCTCATGAAGCATAAAAAAATGCAAATGCAAAAAGAAAAAAATTTAGATATTTTTCATATAAATCTTTTTTTTTTTTTAAATGCTAATATTTAGGTAAATATAACCAAACGAAGCCTTAATATTTCCATGTGCATCACACAAATTTGAAAAAGTGCATTCCCCAAAGCTATTGACTTTATTATGTCAGGTTTCAATCTGAACCAAGCCAATCTAATTATAAAAATTTGAAAAAAAAATTTAAAAAAAAAAAAAAAAAAAAAACAATCATAAGCAACGGGAAATTCATTATAACTATATTACAATGAAAGAGTAGAGCAATCAAATACCATACTTTTCTTTCGGAGGAGCTATTAGAAAGATGGGTAGGGCACCTCTCCATTGGATCCAACTTTTTGGGATAGAAGGAAAGTTAAATCGCCACTGCCACAACATATATCAAGAACAATATCTCCTTCTTTTGCCCTACAAATTAGCAATTGCATGTGTTAGCATTAAGAGGCAGCCTATTTTAAAGTCAACTACACAAGCAATCTTAAGCAAGCTGAGACAATCTTGACAAAGATAGAAATTTCAGTTGATAAATTCAAGAGCACTGATACCTTAACTATATTTTTTTTTTAGATTGGAACTACATGAATCATTCACATATAGAAGGCTTCCTTAATTTTTATTTACAAATTACAATTATGGCATTGTTGATTCCACGTACTACTCAAATCTAACAATAAATCATTATTCTCATAATTACATAATCATCTGACTGTTAAATGGATCAAACAGGAGACAATAATATCATGGTTTTATGTTTGAGTTGAAACTAATCCAAAATAGCAAAAAATAATCGTTTCAATAGAGACCTATTCAAAATTGGCCGCAACTTATGATTCCAATTAGTTTCAGCCAACTTTGATAGTTTTAATACAAAACCCTAGAAGATCATTAGGGATCTTGATCAATGTACTCTTAAATTGAAATGATTTGGGTCTATGTGTAAGGCCTTTGATAAGTATGTCTATTCCTCAAGTGTAATGAATAACGAAGCATAACTCTCAAATATTGAAATATCTTTAAGCTTCGTTTGAAACTCCAATGTTAAGCACCCTCATAATGAAGCACTCTTGAGATGTGAACGTTCCAAAGAAGTTGCATGAATAAAACAAAAAAAAAGGTCTGTTAGGCCAAAATTGATAATATTTCTATAGAATAGAGTTTGGATTGTGATAATCAAAACAAGGCTGAAAACTTGGAAAACAACCAGAATCTCTGAAATTTAATCAAGGCCACTGAAACTCAACCAGAACTACAGAAACTTAGCAAAAAAAAACTCATCCAAAAATATTATATTTAAGATTGCAAAATTTATTAAAAAAATAATTTTTTTGAAGAAAAATGTTTCTATTTTCATATTTTAAATATTTTTATTAAAAATATAAAGATGAAACTAAATAGCATTGAAACTCTTGAAACCAAGGAAACTGAAACTTCTACATAGGGGCGAAACCTAAATCCAAACTTAGTTTAAAGTTTAAACTAATACCTTGTAATTAAGAAAAAAATAAATAAGGATTGCTAGGTTCAATGTTATTGAGATGTCAATGTTATCTATCAAAAAAAAAAGTGTTTGGTTCAGTGGCAATATATTGCAATTTCAATATTTTCTAGATTAAAACATAATAACATGATTCTTTTGATATCATGACATTAGATGTTTGTTGATTTGCCTGACATAGTAAAAATAAGACACGAACATCTATTTTCACATGTTATGTGAAGATGTCAATAAACCAAATGGAAGACATCTTTAAATAACAAAAACATGAAGTGATTCAAACAAAAGGCCCCGTAATTTTAATGTGCGAGTGATTCAGACAACTTCTATCGCCAAAAAATAAGACGAAGTAGCATTAATCCAAATTTTGAGATAAAAATGTTTACCCGCTCCAAGAAACGCACATCTTTTTCCATATCCGATGCTGTCCCAAGCTCAGCAAGTCATTCAACTGCAGCAGCATCAAAAAAATGCCATTTCTTTACACAAAAATTTACTGATATATCAATTTTCCCATTAAAGAAACAGCCTATTTTGGAATCTGAAAAGGATTAGGGTTTGGGTCGGACATTATCATAGACTGGAGCAATGCGGGTAAAGAGCTCGCGGCGGTCGGCGGAGCAACGGACGCCGTTTTGTTTTCTTTGATACCGCGGCAACAAGCGTTGGTAGCGATGCAGCGAACACCGAGGAGGAGATGCAGCTACTGTAAAGATGGAATTGTGAAGATTCGAACGGCATGAGGGGAGAGCCATCTTATCTTATCATGCCAAAAGAGTTGAAAGGAACTGAGCTGAGATAAGAATCCAAAGTTCAAAACATAGGGGATCACATCTTCAGGATACCATCGGAGTTCGATTTTCGCTGGTTAGGGTTTAATCAAGCTAGTGAGTAAATCAAACAGTTTAAATATAATTTTTATAGTTTATTAGCTTTCATCAAAATTAACTTCTTATTTTTAAATTCTCAAATTTATTTATTAAAAATTTAAAATTATTATTGTTGAATAGGTTGTTGGTGGGTAAGATTTAGAAGATAGGGTTAATGAATCACTGAGGGGGTAAAAATTTATACTATTTTCATAAATATTCTCAACATTGAAAGAAAAAAAATTTGAAGCATGCATCTTCATCATTTATTTATAGGGATAAGAGGGTTATAAAACATACTATATATGATAGAAAATATATAAATAGTACATAATGACTATTATAACCTGACCCTGACATGTGAATTGGCTAGATTATATACACGTGGAGTATTGCCTCTGACGTGTTCCGCAAGCTAAACTTCAAGAGCAATTGTCAAGGATGAGTCTTCGAGATCTAAGTTGCAGGCTGAACCTGTGAGGGCTAACATGTAGAAATAAAAGGCGAGTTATTATGAACGAACACCGAGTCCCACGAAGTGTGGGGTGAGTCCCTGAATTGGTAGTATATATAAGCCATGAACGAGCATAACAAATGAAATCATAGTCACATGCTTCAAAGTTGTGCGCCTCCTGTAGTTTTATCAGGGATATATGTTAGTGATAGATGAACGACATTAGTCACGAATAACTACAACATGTGAGCTAGTTCTATTGAAGTGAGTGATAGTCAAAACGTGAATAAGTATGGGCAAATTTTTTGACATAGCTCACCAAGAATTACTAAATCTGTGATTTGCTCTCTTAGAACGAGTACGTGCGTTCTGATCTATGAAAGGGAGAGTGGCTATTTTGACCTCAGTCTGGTCATAACTTTTGCTCCATAGTGTCACGCTTCCATTGAATGAGTGTCATTTTGACCATATGACCCTCCTAATCAAATCCTTTGATGAAATATGTTAGATATCTACAACTAACCTAACTATCTACAAGTAACATATATTGATTGGTACTGTTACAAAATTATAATTAAATTATATGTATAATTTTTTTAAAAAAAAAAATATGTTTAAAATTATTTTAGAACTAAATTAAACAAACATTGTATTCATACAATCAAATTCATATTATAATAAATTAAATTTTATTCTTCTGTAAAAAATTATTATAAAACATTAAAATGTGATATAAAAAAAATACATATTTTAAAGAAAATTTTTATTTTTTTTTAATAATTAAACCAATTATTAGTCTTCATTTATTTTGTAATTCCATTATCTACATCATAATTATTTCACTTAAGTCACAACACGTGTTTGATATATGTGCCCTTTATTTTTTTATTTATTATTTTTAATCAAAATCGTCAAGAATGTACCTAACAAATACAGGTGTGTATCAGGGCAAATTATTGTGTCCAGTCACCTAACATGCGGACATTCAATCCAGACACGCCACCTCACCCGGATGCACTGGGCCCCGATATTTTTGAGTGACGTGGCGCATTTTTATTGGCGACCGGACGAATCCGAACACTGGACACAATAATTTGTCGTGTATCAGGCACATGTCATGTTATACCTATGTTAGACAATAAATGCTTTGATATTTGAAAATAATAGTACATTATATATCTCAGTTAAGATTCATCAAAATTTTATTTTTTATAAAATTTTCTTCTTATTAATGGCATTACTTTAATTATTGAGAATAAATTGAACAAATTAAATTAATAATTGTGCTGTTGAGAATTAATAAATATTAGTGCTGTTGAGAATTAATAAATATTGACTATTTAAATTTTAAATTATAATAAAACTTTTAATTTAAAAAATATAAATGATAGTATTTGTGTGATTTTAATTTATAACAAAAATTCACAAATTCCCTTGTTGTGTGATGGAAGGTTGTATTGATGTTTACAAAGTTCTATGGTTTAAACATTCTTGGATTGATGGAATGCCACCAACAACCAAGAAATATTAGGCTAGTACTTAATCAAATGAGATTGTTTTCAAGAAGAAAGTTCTATGCGAGACACTTTTTAAACTCATATCCTTTTGAGTGCGAGAATAATAAATGTGTTTCTTCCCAAGATGTTGCAAGATATGAGTCGTTAGATACATGTCATGTCGAGAAGAGATTATGGCCTAGGGGCAGATGATGGATGATCGATTAATTTATGGGTCATTTTAGAAATGCACGAGGCATGGAAAAGGAGAAGTTAAGGACTTGATAAGTCACTATGCCTTATGGACTTTTGTCACTTCTAGTACAACTAGGTTGAATGATGAGTGATAGGAGTTATAGGAACGAGAAATCATTGGATTCCTTAGGACATTTTAGAAGAGATCGACAAGCACCCTAAAGAATTCATTGAGAGGGGAGGAGGCAACTTGGAGAAGGTGACACAAATAAAATTTCATCCTAATTAAGGAAAATAATTTAAGAGTGTATTTGATGACCTTAGAAAAATTCTAAGAAATCCAATTGGGATGAAACTCAAATCTAGCATACTTAGTAATATGATGAACCCTAAGAATTAATTTCATCCTAATTGGAGTTTATTCGGTCAGTTAAATCGCAAACCCTCAAATTTGACCCCTAATTTGAGGCTAAAATTTCCAAAATTTATAATTAATTAAAGAAAGATTATAAAAGTACAAATTAAATTTCAAGCAACTCTAAATCGATCATAAAAATAAATGAAAATTAAAATCAACCCTCAATTTTAACTAAAATTAAATTAATTTAAAATTTAACTTCCATTAATAATTTAATTAACTAATTAAGATAAAAACAAATATTAATCCAATTAATCCCAAATTTTATTGGTTGATCCATGGGTTATTTCTAACCAATGTTATCAATTATCTAAACATTTGAGATTGATTTGATTAATCAAACCTCGAACGAAGTTTCTTTTATAAAGAAGGAATTAAATAAATAATTAAAAATGCAATGGATACTAACAAATTATAAATAAATTAAGTAAAGTAAACTAAATTCAGAGAACTTTAACTCAAATTTAAAACATTAAAACCAACACTACCAGAAAATAGCATTTTTCGCATAGGTTTTGTTGCATCGGTTTTGAAAACGATGTCAAAACCCCTCTATTGCATAGGTTAAAACCTAAGTAATTAATATAGGTGCAATTTACACCCCTTCCCTAATGCAAATTAAATTACTCAAATTACTTCACTTAAACTCAAGTCAACTACATAAAACAACTTAAACATAATTAAAGTTGACAAATCAACTCACTTAATAAATACTTCAACTAAATTAGGAAGAAATTTATGCATTGTGTTTGATTCTTTTGGAACACACAAATACATTAAATTAATAGGACTTTAATAAATCTTTAATAAATAAAAGCCTTTTATGCATATGCTTAATTCCTTTTGGAGGGCATATATGCATTTGATTTATAAGGCTTAGGATGTGAAGTTAAGTGCTTCAAAGTAATTTATAGTATTTCAATAAACATATTCTTTATAATAACTATTTTATAAATCAAAATATTAACATAAAACTTCAAGGACTCTATGCAATCACTCTATTTTATATGGGAGAATGAAGGCATTATATTATGAGTCATACGATTAAGAGGTTAGTAGGTTCTGCACTTTGGAGTGATTAGCTTATATGATTATTTAAAATTAAATAATTAAACTCAAATACTTTAAAATATAATTAATGAAACACTAAATTATTAAATGTTTAAACTTAGATTAAACCCCTTTGACCTCTAATAAAAAAAAACTTCAAATCAAAGCAACTCAAATAATAAAATCCCTTATGACATATTAAAGTCACATAACCTTCTTAATACATTATAGATGATTTGCTAGAACAACTGACTTTAACTTAGACTAGATCGGTGATTAATTTGTGTGTTTTGTAGATGTCATGCTTGGAGGGCATCTTATGTCTATTTACTTTTAGTATTCTGCATAATCATACATGTTTATACACTTTTATCTGTATAATGCACTATATTTAATAGTTGCATGTAAGATTACATTGTACTTTTATTTCTCACTAACATGTTTTGCTTATAATATACAATCTTTAAAATATACTTAGGCTTTCAACGTAAATGCAAAAGTTAAATGTCAAATATAAAGTGTCTAGGATGTATCTAGATCGAGTTATATAAAGAGTTGTAAAAGTTAAAAGGTTTATGCTTATACACATAGGGCTCTAAAAGAAAATACTTTCTCTTACTTTAAGAAGTAATATCTTTTGCAATCCTATAGGAGACATGGAGCAAGAAGACAATAAGTAAATACATTTAAACCTATAGGAGACGTAGTACGTGTTGGCTTCAAGCATAATCACTAAATTTGGACTATCTCAATGGTTTGATTCAAGCGATTATTTGTGCGGCCTAAATTGTGACATTTGTCTTGCATGCCTACACTCTAGATCGGATGAAAAAAATTTAATATTTATAGGAACCAAATAAAATTGTTGATTGTTTTTAGGTATATTCTAATAAGTCTCATATCTCATATGCATCAAGGAAGCACATACATGAAAAATCATATATGAGAGAGAGAGAGAGAGAGAGAGAGAGAGAGAGAGAGAGAGAGAGAGAGAGAGAGAGAGAGAGAGACTTGCATGCATGCATCCTTAGTTGTGAATCGTCCAAGCCAACAGAACTCTCAAGAAGACCACCATTGCCTATCTGAGACATGGCACAAATTCCAACCCATGGGATCTCTCTCCATTGGCTTAATTACGCAATCTGTAGAGGCAACAAAATCTGAGAACGATTGTATAGGTAACATACATCATATTAAAGCAAATAATGTACTATTACAGTATAACACCTATGAGCTAATTTTGTCTTGGTGCTGAAAGTAGAATAAGTTGCACAAAATCTAACTTGCACAATCAGGTGCTTCAAAAATTAAGTCTTGCTTACACATATAAATTGCATAAAACAAATTAGGGTTTCACTTGTTTCCAATTTTCATCTGATCAATTTTTTTTAAAAATATTTCTACGAGAAATGTGTTAAAAATCAATGATATAACAATAATGTTTTTTTTTACTACAACACACTTCTATTTAAGACTTAATCCGAAACAACTTTCTTATGCATCTTAAAGCAGCTTTTTAGTATAAAAAATTTTATGTAATAAAAAGCTGCTTTAACACTTCAGAAAAAATCTTCTATTACCGTCAGACTTTCTGGCGGATTTACATGCACCGGTAAAAGCGGTGAACTACCCGGCGGATATTTAGCCGGTAAATTTACAATAGATTTTCCGGCATATTTTCCGCCATTAATTTACCAGTGCATACTCCGCCGGCTAATTCGTTGGTATTTATTATATTCAGACGTATTTTTCGTTATAGCTTTCTAGTACAAAAATTTTAATTTTTGTAATAAAAAGCTATTTTAAAAAGCAATAAAAAACCTTATCAAATGAAGTTTAATAAAAAAACACAATAAAAATATGACATCAATACAACTATACAAAATATAGCTAAGCTTAGCTGGCCATGGAATCTCAAGTGGCCACCAGAAGAGACCTAACATATGCATTTTCATTTGTCTGTCCGTGACTGTTGCCATGACTATTCAATGCCATATATTGGATGGTCATTTACATAGTAGATACATATATGGTTTTATTTATGAAAGCCATTTACTTATGCACTTAGATGGTAAATAGAACAACAATTTTTTTCAAGGGTAGATGCATGGCTCTGGTTTCAGTAAAATATAGCAGTGAGTAGACTGCATGCCTAAATTGTGAACTTCAGGCCTTAGTATTATTCGAAATTTAGGCGTTGCAATTGTGTTATAGACTGGATAGAGCCGTTATCGAAAAGTTTGAATCAAGCCATTATCTCATCGGGCTTAGTTGGGTTGGTGGTCGAGCATGGTTGAGAACCCCTCAACCCATGTTCTAATTCCTTCTCATGCGGCGCGACCCCTTAAGTGGGGAGAAAATAACTGCGGGTCCTGCATCTATAGGGCTGGTTGCTGGTAGGCTCGTCGAGGGATTAATTACATCGCCAAAAGACTCTTAAGAGGATGGTAGCGGGTAGATAACCTCATTCCCTCAAGCCATGCCACACAAAGGCAACATGAGCTAAGTGTATAATTCAAATATATATAATAATTTGAGGGATTTACATGCATACTGCACAAAATTACATAATTTATATATTTAATAACTAAAATTTACTATCTATATATAGCACTCTAAATTTTAAAATAAAAGTAAGAATAGCAAGTTTCAGTCTAATTCATCGCCACCCCGCCAATCTCATCGCCTTTCGTTGGTGAAATCTCATTGTCCTTCAATTATTGACGATAGCCGCCGGTCTCATCGATCACCAAGAACCAAGATCATGCCGCTTCTCATCTCCATGGTGGCGACCCTTTGCAAGGAGATCAAGTCACCCTGCACATTTTGTTGATCGCCACCAGTCTCGTGATTTCGATTTCGTTTGGGACAGCTTTCTTATTTGAGTTTTCTAATTTTTTAGTAAAAAAAATTCTCAAATTACTAAAAGATCATTTTAAAAAATAGCATAAAAACTGTCCCAAACAAAAACTTATCTCCTCATTGAGATTTTCTGTGATGAAATCTAGTGACTTTTATTAAGAGAGTGATGATATATGTAAATAGTGAATTTAAATATTATATATATGTAGCAAATCACCCAAACAATTGTTATCGAATAAGATTAATAGCAAGAGATTAAAACATCATGGATCAATTGTGGAGGGGATTGGAGCCAGTGGGCGCAAATCTCATCTCTTCTCTGAAGTCCACTTCTCTGCGTCCTTCATCGTAGTCGCCGCCGCCTCTGCCGCCAAACCGAATTCTCCGGTGGTGAAAATCATCTGTGCTTCCTTTCCATTTGATCTCCTTTGGATTCTCTTCCTTAGATTTGGGATGCAGTATTCTGACGAAGAGTAGGAGAAACATGAACATCAATAATGGCGTTATGTGCTTCTTCATCCTTTGTTATCCACATACACGAGGGTCTCTTCTTTTTCTTCTCCTCCTCCTCCTCCTCTTCCTCTTCCTTCTTCTCCAAGGATTTTCTTCTTTTGTAGAGCTGAAGGTACAGCAGGAAGTTAGATCGGAGGACCCAAATTTGCTGTCTTTGTCGGCAGATATTCAATTGAGCGAAGCTAGGAAAATATCTTCTGATGCTGCATAAGCTGACAAAAAAAATCCTTAAGCACTCAATTTTATAATTATTATAATTATTATTTCTCTTGTTTGTTTGGCTCTTGTCTTTTTATACTTCTGTACAAAAGATTTTTAAGGTGTGCATAACATATCAAAATGGGCACAACTTTGATTTGCCTATATAATTATTACGTGAAAAATAAATCACAAAAATATTAATTTTGAATTTTTAATAAATATTTACACATAAAAAAGGAAGAACTCTAAACTTTTTAGGATAAAATCCATTAAAAAAAATAAGGGAGCCTTGCCCAATAATTAGTATAATGCTAAGTTACAAGCTCCTAAAGAAGTCTAACAATGCTAAAGAGAGCAATGTAAATGACCTAGACTAAGAGGAAGGACTCTTGTATGCGATGAAGAAAGGTATACAAATGTGTTGGTATTGATGGCTATAAAGAGTTGAATGTTGTATATTTTATGGCCAATAAGAGAAAGATCGGATGAATCGAGCAATAATAGATGTCAAGTTATGACTAATGCATGGTGATAGTTGATGTAAAGCAATAGTAGTCGTTGGATGATAACAAATGATCGATGGATATCAGAGGATTGATAATTGAGGATCTATATTGAGGGTACTATTGAATATCCAATGACTATATGAGTATTAGATGAATGAGAACATAAAATGGATGATATTAGATGTTATGCAATAATAGGCTTTATATATTGTACAAAAGAATTTTGAGGTGTGTATCTCTTATGCAGCTCTCCTTGGTTTGTTGGTGGGGAGTTTGGCTCCCAACTAAGAGGTCTTGGGTTCGAGTCTCGCGTGTGTATTGTGTGCGTGTTTGGGTGATGCCTCTGCATTGAATGGTAGGCAATGACGAGCAATAAATGATGGTGGATGTTATATTGTAAGTACTAGTTGATGACATACATTTAATGTAGTTGTAGGTGGGCATTGGTTATTGGCGAACTATGAACATTGGAGGCTAGCGAACGATGGAGGTTGGAGTCTAGCAAACATTAAGCATTAGTTTTAAGCAAAACATCAAACATTGGTGGCTAGCAAACATTGAGTGAGACAATTCTCTTTGAATGCAAGAAATATATATGATATTTAACATGTGATCAATAAGAGGAAAAGCTGGAGGACCCTAAGGACACCACTTTAGCCATTTGAGTTTTTATAAGGTGTACAAGCTTTAGAATTCTCTATACTTCATAGTTCAAAATAATTCTCTATGCTTCAGAGTTTAAAAGAATTCAAATAAATGGAAAAAAAAACTACGAAAATAAGTCATTATAAAATTTAGGAGGGTTATTCCAATCATTATCAAAAATGATACAATAATTTCCTCATTGTTATCAATAAGAAACTCGCAAAATATCATCCTCTAATCAATAAGTGATTTAATGATCCAGAATAATTTCGTGAAGCTTAAAGGATCACAATTAAACCTACAAAGAATGGTAATCAAACGGCATGATGTATTCTTCTTCTTGAAAACAATCCAACATAAAAAACTAATACTAAATAAAAGTTTTGTATGAGTCATAATAATTCTAAGAAGAATAGAAATCAAATTTAATACTGTAAAAATAAGACATTTAAACTGTCATTTGGGTCAAAGAGTTTTGAAGTAATTATTCTAATGTTATAAATAAATAATGAATCGATCCCTTGTAAAAAGTTACGAAGGCTTCAAAAAGTGCAAATTTATGCATATGAATAGCACAACATTTTAAGATGATTCATCACAACTAGATAAAATACTGAGGAAACTCATGAGAGTTGGCTTTATGACCCCCTCAATAGTCGAAGAAGGGGTAAGAACCAATAATAATTGTGGTGCATTGACTTTGGTGGTAGCTGGCGGCCATGACATGAGAGCTTATATACATGGAGATTAAGGAAGAATGTGAAGAGTTTGTGCCACAAGTACGAGATTACTTATACTACTTCATTTGAGCTCATACAATCTCTACTTTATATGTTATTGAAATTCTATATACAAAACGCTTATTTTTATACTAAACATGTAAAATGCATAGATCAATCAATATTTTAATTAATTTTTAAAAACTTTAAGTAAATCATTTGAATATTTTTAAACTTAGAAAATTATATTAAAAGTTTAAAACTCACACCGAATCCTATGAAATATTTCATGTCATATCAACAAATTCGAGTTCCTATAAATTAAAAATAATAATAAAGAATGAAGGCTAAAGAACCCTCTTAATCCTAAAAATTTGGAAGCCATATTACCTTCAAGTTCAATTTACAGTAATAGCATTGCATGCTCATGAAAGATAACATTGTTGAAAGTTGATTTTGATTTCTTTGATTTTGCTCGTCATATTGAAGATGCTTATTATCCACAAACAAACATATCCAAATGTGATCCCTACGAAACAGCAGCCCTTTGAAACCTCTAATAGTATAAGGCTTCGTTTTGAGACAATTTTTTAATGTTTCTTAAAGCATCATTTCAGTACAAAAAATAAAATTTTGATACTAAAAAATTGCTTTAAAAAACAGTAAGAAAGCCGTCCCAAACAAAACCTAAGTTTTTGAAAAAAAAAAATTAAATTTCCAGCTCATGCATCTTTGTTATTTTCTGCAATAGCATGCAAACTGATGATATTATGAGTTTTCACGTTTGATCACATGCATCTTTGTTATTTTCCTACAGAGTTAATTGCCAGAAAGGCATAGAAAGCAACCTAACTGTTATGAGATTGATTTGATAAGACAGAAATAAGAGAGCTTGTTTTTGTGTGCAATGCAAATGCAAAGAACAGAGTTTGGATCAAATACTTGCTAGCTACTATTTATGTGAATGGTGTTAGAGCTTGAGATAATTGTTGGAAGAATGGAAAGATGGAATATGAAAAATGTTTTTGTTGTGGGATCACTATATATGAATTTTGAGTTATATTTTTTTTTATGTATTGTTGATAAGATATGAGTTATTTATTAATTAATTTTTTTTAAAATATGAGTTCATATAGTAATTATTCATGTGTTTAATCTTTAGGCATTTAGTAAATTGTAATTAAAATTTATGTAGCTAAATCTTTGAAATTATGATTAATTATTTAGCTATGTAGTATAATAAGGATATTTAATCCGGGACTAAATAAAGTTTTATACGCACATATATAAAAGAAGCTCATAAGTTGCCCGAAAGTCTTTACATGAAAAATATAAAAAAAAGAAAAACTACAAGGCCTAATATAGTTGAAAGAACCTAATATGAAAATAAACATTATGAACTATTGGGTTGTTTTATTTGGCTTCTTTTTTTTTTTTTTTTTTTTTTTTAGACTCGAACCTTGAACCTCTTAGTTGGAAGCCTAAGCTCTCAACCAATAGGCCAAGGAGAGTTATAGACTCGAACCTTGAACCTCTTAGTTGGAAGCCTAAGCTCTCAACCAATAGGCCAAGGAGAGTTGTGTAATGGAGAAACAATAACGGATAAGAGAGGTCAATGATGATTGATAACTGATGAAGACAAAATACCTTGTAAGGCTTTACAAAATACTTCAATTACATTCTTTCATTTTGGCCAGGGGATGCCCATCGCTGAAGAAAATGAACAGGTTGAAAGAAAGATTTACAGAAGAACATTATTAAAAATAAAAAAAATATATTAGCAACTTGCATCAAGAGAGTTCAGAGACTTTGATCGACTCAGTCAAGCTGGAATAATTAGCTATCACAAGGATTCAGGATTCAGTTTGATAAATCATATACATCTGCAAAGCAATATAATAACAAAGCTTCCTGAATCCATGAACCAATTTGTCTTGGACCAAAGCTTATATCATAATGCATGTTTTCACTTCTGAATCACTTTTTAATACAAACAAATTTGGCTGAGCATCCAGGGTCACTAAAGTCATCTTCCTGATTGCCACTACCAAATACGTATACTGTGTTGGACTATTGGGAGGTCAGAAAATGTCAGTGTTGCCAAAAACTGCTCTTGTCAGTCATCGGCGAAAAATGATGAAGTGGAGGAGCTATCCATGACGGAGAAGTGCATGTTCTGATCAGCTGGCTTCCAGTGCCTCTTCCTCTGGTTTATGAACCAGTTGTTTATTTGCTTTTGATCTAGCCCTGTTGCCTCAGCCAGTGCGATCTTGTCTGCTTCCTGCACCAGGTACGTGAAAACTTGTACATGTACAGCAAAAGTTCTTACATTAAGTACTACTACGTTATATCAATGATCCTAAGAGTTCCACATTATTAGGAGCCTTATATATCTTCAAAAAATTATCTTATCAGCATGAATCTCGAGGCAAAATTAAGTTGAAAGTTTCCAAAATTAATGTTATTGCAAAGAGTTTTATAGGATTTGAACTTGTTACTACAAGCAATTACTCTGGCTCCATCCTTCATGCAAATATACCATGTAAATAACTTAAATTGTTGAGCTGGTACAGTTCACTACTCGTCCACATGTTGAAATTGTTCTTAGGCACTCATTATTGCACTAATTGTATAATTTATTTCAAGCACTGATAAGGAAAAACAAACAAAACTATTGATTGCAGGGTCCACTAATCCAAACATGATTTTCTAATGAATTATGCCACAGATAAAACATGTCTGTAAACAGATACATTTACAGAATCAGAAAATCAAGAGGAAAATGTTTCAGCATTTTTTTACTTTTATTTACTTTCAAACTTCGAAATACCAAAAGAGAAGAAGAAAAAACGGTCTTACTGTAGGGTAGGGCCACTTGTAGTGAGCTGTCCACCATTCAAAAAGTATCTGTCGTGCTTCTTTGGGGAGCTTCCCTTTCTTCTTTTTCTTTGAAAATTCCTGCTTCAAGCTACTCAAATAACCGCTATATTTTCGGAGGAGTTTCTCTTTAAGATCTCTTTCTTCACCTTTTAGATGTGATTCCGGAGCCTCTCCTTCTCCTCCACTGAGTTCCTCATCCAAACAAAACTGTTGATTACAGGGTCCACTAATCCAAACATGATTTTCTAATGAAATATACCAGATAAAACATGTCTGTAAACAGCTACATTTACAGAATCAGAAAATCAAGAGGAAAATGTTTCAGCATTTTTTACTTTTACTTACTTTCAAACTTCGAAATACCAAAAGAGAAGAAGAAAAAACGGTCTTACTGTAGGGTAGGGCCACTTGTAGTGAGCTGTCCACCATTCAAAGAGTATCTGTCGTGCTTCTTTGGGGAGCTTCCCTTTCTTCTTTTTCTTTGAAAATTCCTGCTTCAAGCTACTCAAATAACCGCTATATTTTCGGAGGAGTTTCTCTTTAAGATCTCTTTCTTCACCTTTTAGATGTGATTCCGGAGCCTCTCCTTCTCCTCCACTGAGTTCCTCATCCGAAGATCCCACAGCCTCATCTGCTTTCGTGTAAAGCAAGATAAGAAGACAAAAGCCATAATATGAATTTTATCCTTCTTTTTATTCTACTTTTCATCTATTTAACTTTATAAAAAGTCAGTTTAAATTTGTGAAAAACACGTTTTGAAAATCAGAAGCCTTGCATACAAAAAGAACACAGTTGATATGCCAGTGCTCCATGAATGGTTTCTCCTTAGATCGTGTAAAATAGCTGCAACATCAATAAAAGCTCATGTGCCTACATGAGATTGCATGTAGAACTCCATGAAAAATGATTGTGTATGCTAAAGTAGAGATGTAAATGAGAAAGTATAAAGCAATCTTCAAAGATTTGTGTGTTCTAAATTTACATCCATGTAAATATTAATGTTATTTTGCATTTAATGATATAATAGATTGCATTTAGTCTTAATAGTGTTGAAAAAGGATACTATTTTGACATGAAGCTGGCAACTTTCCCACCTTATAGAAGCAACAAAGTTTTAGTATGCGCTTGGGACAACTTTCTTACTGCTTTCTAAAGCAACTTTTTTCTACAAAATTTCATTGAAAATAACGAAAAAAGAGTGGACAAAAGTTATCCCAAAAGAAGCTTTAGACATAACAAAAACTCTATGTAACAAGCGTAGGGAGATTTTAGAGTTGTTTGTCCTTGAAAAAAGTGCATGATTCATATTATTAAATAAAACTAGTTTAAAGCATAAGAATATCGAGGTTAATCCCACATCAAATCTATTAAAAAAAATTAAAAATGAAAAAAAAGAGCTAAAACATTAAATAAAAGAGTTTCTATAATTTATAACTCAAATCAACTTGGACCTTTTTTTTTGGTTACTTTATCTTTATGAATAAGATTAGTTTCATAACTGTTTGAAGAGATTTTGCGTTACATTACTATGAAAAAAACTCCACCAAAAGGAATAAAAGATGTAAAATATGAAAACAATGGAATAATAAGAAACAATATAAAAGAGATTTTGCCTGTGTACTCTTCACCAAGAAAAAAACAAAGCAGTGATACATATACAACTCTTTAATAAATTGTGTAGGTGCAACAACATAATTAGATCTAATTTAAATCCTAATAGTCGATTATCATGTTAGGAAAATACTAAAATGTCATGAGAGATTCACAAATAATGCTAAAATATGCCTACAATGCCTACTCTTCACCAAGAAAAAACCAAAGCAGTGATACATATACAACTCTTTTATAAATTGTGTAGGTGCAACAACATAATTAGATCTAATTTAAATCCTAGTAGTCGATTATCATGTTAAGAAAATACTAAAATGTAATGAGAAATTCACAAATAATGCTAAAATATGCCTACAATGCCAAGACACCAAAATTTTCTATATATATCTAGTAGCCAAGGATGCAACAAACACAATGCTCACTTGAAATAGGATCCCATCACTGCACTGGTTGAAACCTTTCCTAAAATAGCTAGAAAACTACTTAACTTAGTTCTTCATTAACCTTGATGGGCATTTATCATCTGTTCTATATAAATACTATTGGGGATGAAAGTAAAACATCACAACGAAACAAATAAGAAAATAGAAAAGCAGAGGAGAATAAAAAGACACCAAGATTTAACATAAAAAAACCAAAAATTGGAAAAAATAAAATGCTTTGACATGCATATTACTTCCCTCCCTAACTCTCCAACAATAGGGAAATAGACACTCGCTTTATTTTACTTTGATGAAATATCCCTAAGCTACATTGCTTCCTAAGCTCTACATTGCCTAAGAGTACCAACTAAGCTACAAGTTACAGTATCAATGTGTTTTCCATGGATTAGGAAAGTTTGAAAAGCTTAAAAGAGTGTCGAAAGTAAATAAATAGATCTCAAACTCAATAACGCGTAAAATATGGCTTTAATAGAGAAAAAATAATAAAAATTAATCAAATAGAATACTATCAATGATTAACCACACCACCACATCTGGTGACAAGCTAACTACACTACAAACTCACTGAGTTCCTCAATAAGCCCATCTTTGTTTCTATTAGACCATTTCTCCAAGGTTGAAGCCAATGTAAAGGTCATTAGATCAAGATCAAATAACTGTGATTTTCCGTTTCTCTTCACTAAACAAATGTGACTCCCAACATCACTTGGATTTTGAGTCCAAGATCTCTTCAATTTATGTTAACTAATAGGGAAAATCCCCATCATCAATCCAAGGTGAAAGGCTTGTTAAATTCCCAACCAAATAAAAATTGAACAGTCAGTAAATTCTTAGCCAATTTAGAGCCCATGCCTAGACATGCTCCATTTACGGCCAATTTGAAGTTAAAATCAAGTAAATGCCGCCTTGGAGACCAATCCATGAATGCTAACTCTTCTTAATAAGACCTCAATCATTGATTAGGACATTATTTAAAGGAGACCAATCCAACATAACATAGCCCAAAAAATCTAATTAATCTTTGGAGATCTCAACCAACATCATGTCTCCTAATTTTTAACTAGTGGGATTATAATTAAAACTAATTGAAATCTAATTAATAAAAATTCAAATATTAATATCAACGTATATAAGCAAAAAAGACTTAAGGCTATAAATTATAAGTATTCCACTGGCAAGATGGAATCATTTAACTTCAAGTTTTTAAACCTTAATTATAATGTTGTTTGAATTAACCACATGATTAACCACACCACCACATCTGGTGACTAGCTAACTAAAAGATCCATCCTTAAGGCTTCTCTACATTTAAATTTACAAGTCTCATGTTTTATAGTTCTCTACATAAAAAATCTTAATAATTTTAAAGCGTGGATCGCACAATCTTCAAATAAACATCAATGCTCTATTAAACTCAATTCTAGTTAATATGACATTAACCTTTATATAAAATGTAGAGAAACCAAATAGATTGTATTGACCTTCAGAATTTTCCCTAGGACAAATAACCTTTATTTGGGCTTTAAGAAGATACTTGAAAATATATTTATATTTGATGAGGAATCTTTAATCAGCAAGGACTACTTATCCTACGATTCTAAGTCCATGAGTGCCGTAAGAACGATATGAAACCTATGGGACAAATCGTCTAATTAAATTCCCGGCCTAGCCACACTTGGAGCTATGAGTCCCAACCTATGTGCCACTTTATATTCAAAACTAAAATACCCATCCTTAAGGTTTCTTTGCATTTATAATTACAAGTCCAATGTTAGAGAAATCTCCTGATTGGGAGATATAACTCCAAAATATTAGGCATTTAAATGGCCTCACCTAGGGGTGTAATTGAGTCAAGCTGACTCCTGGGGTGGGCCCTTGATAAATGGCTTATGAGTCAAGCTCGATGAGCTGAAAACCCAAGCTTGAGCCAGCCTTGACTTGACTCATTAACTTGTGAGCCAACTCGATTTAAAAATATTAATATAAAATACACTTAAAACATATTAGCTTACAAGATTTTAAGTACAAAATTGTCAAAAAGGTTTAAAATATATATCTCACTTTATTATAAGAAGTAATTTTTTTATTATTTTTCTTTTAATTTATTATAATTTCATCATTTTATTACAATAATTGCTTGAATCGTAATCATTTCCGCCCTTTTATAATAAATGAGTCAGCTTGAACTCATAGAATAAACTTCAAGCTAATCGTAGGATAAAGCTCGAGATCGAACTCGATTAATTAATCAAGCTCAAGTCATGGGTGACTCAAGCTTAACTCAACTCGTTTACACCCCTAGCCTCACCATATTTCACACTTGAATGAAGAGAATTCTATTGTTTCAATCACGTAGAAAATAAATTAAAAAAAAAATCACAACTTTCCTAAATATTAAGCCTATCTTAGGAGACTAAATTATCCTCATAGAAGCACATGAAATATAGAAAACGTACATTTAAAACGCCTCATGAAACATAGAAAATATATAAAACGTACATTTAAAGCTATGCCGATAAAAAGCTTGTTGCAAGAGGCAAGAGCAATATATCTTTCCACCTAGGGGCATTGTATTCTCTTCGTCCTCAAAGTAACGCCTCTTGTGAAACATGATATATATCAAGGTGCATTTAACACCTAGAAAGCTATATCACTAAAAACTTTAATGCAATGAGATTTGTGCCGTATTAAGTTACTTTTTGATGATGTATCTTGTATAAAGATGTTTAGATCCAACTTGTGTCCTACTCACCCATTGACCCATTTATAAGTTTCGCTTAAGTCACATGTTACAAGAAGGACTATATACAAATAAAATTACGTAACTAAATCTAAGAAATGCTTACAACTGAATGAATAAGTTTAACTAACTTGTAGCTATTAAATTACATAGAGAACTCATGGTTAATTCCAAATGAAGGAATTGTTTAAATGCAATTGCTAGCTAGCGACTTCACCTTGAGTTGCCGAGTAGCTATATTTGCTTGGGCTACTTTGACAATTTATTGCTATGCCAAATTCAAGTGCCACTACTAAAAATCTGGGGTTTCAGCAGTAGTTATTAGCGGTGGTTTGTAAACCTTCGCTATAGATTGGTATATGCAATGATTTGCATGGGCGATTTCCAAATCGCTGCTTTCAATAAAAGCAATTTCAAAATCACTGCAGTTAGTTCAATTTTCTATGGTTCGACTAAGGGAACATTGTCGTCGGCATCAAGGACCAAGGTAGCTGCGGTTAGTTTGTGGACCATGAAGCTTCCTTGAACGCGGATATGCCATACGCGGAATAGTTCGAAGTCTAGGTATAACCCAAATCCCCTTTCCCTATCCCACCTTTTTTTGTTCTCATCATCTTGGTTTTCATCCATTTGGGGCAAATGAGGCGAAGAACAAGCATATGAGGGAATTTGAAGGGGCATAGGAGCGGTAGGTGCTTTGCAAAGCCGATCTTACTTTATCTGGATAGGCTTCTTTAAGCGATTAAGAGATGCAAAGGTATTTTTCACCCGACTTCCCCAGTGATCATTGACATCCTATAGGGCATTGTTTTTTATGTGATTTTTATAGTTTATTGAGGGGTGCATCTGGGTGAGATGTGTTTGATCTGTGTTTGGGTTTAGGAACTGATGATGATCCGACAATGGAGTGGACGAGAAATGTGATTAGGGTGGTGGAGAAGGCTGGAGTGAGGAGAGAGGTGTCAAGTCTTTGATGGGGGCGGTTATTACATGTTATATATATATTTTTTTAATTTTGCATATTAGTGGTGATCTATGATGTACCGACACTTCTCCTCAAAGAGGCGTGCAGTGTCCGACACCGTATCCGACAAGACACTCGTCCGACACTCCTTCGACACTTGTCGGACACACCAAATATATGTCAGATTAAAAAATATTAAATACAAATTGGACATGCCTATCTTAAATATTTTATGAATTTTTTTAAAATATAATTTATTGTATTTGACGGGATTTAAACTAAAATTCTTATTTTCTATCTACACACCAAATCAACATCTGCACTTAATACCCAATCATCGAATATTCTTATTTTTATTTCTTTTTTACAGTGAAGGTATTTTTATCTCCTCTCTCGGTGATTGATAAACGACATCGACGTCTGACTCTCGACATCCTAATACTAATCACTTCAACTAGAACAGAATGTACCCAATGGTTGCCCGACAAGCACAATAACATTAAATATTCTAGCCAGGAACTCACTAAATAAAATTTGACCGTTCGTGGCCCACACGTGCAGAAATTGGTTGGCCCCCATCACACGTGCTGTCCGGAGTAAAATGAGGCACGGCGGTAAATTAGCGGGGGCCGCGGTAAATGGGAGGAGTGAAAGGCAAGGTGGAGCCGTGTAGTGCACGCACGTGCGAGGGGTGAACAGTGGGACCCGCGTAACGTGGAAGGCAATGCTGTGTAGCAGGCTTCGGGATGTTCTGTCCCTTCCCCGCAGAAACGCAGTGCAGTGCAGTGTATGCCTTTCTCTCACATCCGAGGTGACTGAGGTGACAGGTGAATAGAAAGTGACTGGTATAATAGGAATGGCGATAATGGAGGAGAGAGAAAGGCATGTAGGACTAAGCGTCTTAACGCTTTATTTCATCAACTTTCCTTCATACAATGTGACAAATGGGGACTTCCAATATATTTTTAAGTTTATATGAATGAAACATTATTTATTAAGAAATCATGTCATGGTGGATGGAGCTAGTTGCAGCACAAAAATGGCAGAGGCTTGATGGAGAAGAACAAGAGAAACAAGCCATGGCCGAACTAGTAAGAATTTTTTTTTGAAATGAAGGATATAATCTGACGTGGAAGTACAAGTGGCAGCTTATAGAACAATTAATGATTGTGTTAACAAGGTGGTGAAGTCAAAGTTATGTTCATAAGCAATAACTATGGAAAGTTCTGCTTCAAAGATTTGCATGGTCTCAATCACTCCACCATTAAAACAACATTTTGTGTGATTTAAGCTTCGTTTGGGACGGCTTTCTTTCTGTTTCTTTAATTAAAAAACTGCTTTAAAAACAGAAAGAAAGCAGTCCCAATCAGAAAAAACTCTTTTGTTAACAAAAAAAAGATAAGGAACTGGATGTGGAATTGAACAGAAACTGATACGAGGTGCATCTGAAAGCGGCACCAAGTACGATAACAGCAAAAAATATAGAAGCCATGGAAAAACCTTTGGCAGGCCGGCCTATGACGAAGCATTGTACAGAGGGTTAGGATCTAATATGGATAGATCTTGGGTTACTATCACCTTCAAAGCAATTTATATGCTACAGTTATCCGACCTCTAGCACATTCAGACCCTATTCCACTTATAGTTGCTCTAAACATAGTAGCTTTTGTGTTTCACATTTCTTATCTAAATTAAGCCAAACTCCATTTTTAGGAACCCAATAGCAACTACTAAACAAAAACAACAGGATCAAAATGCTATTATAGATCAGGAGAAAACTATTCAATTTCCTTTATTTGTCTGTGAGATGCCTAAAGACCTAATAAACTTTTCTTCCCTCAACCTCTCTCCACAGCTATCTAGAAGACAATTTACTAACAGACAATGTTTATTAAGAAACCCTCACACAATTAATGCCTCAATAACTCAAAAAGATCAAATTTTTATCTATGAACATACCAAATCTGCTTCAAAAAACCACTGTACAGTTAGGAAACTAAAAAGTAATATGAAAGGAAACCCACATTTCTTAAAAATTACTATTCACTTTAAGGAAAACAGTACTTGATCTAATAATGAATTAACAACTATAATTACTTCTTTCAGATATTTTTCTTTATATTTTTGCACCTTAATTGCTTTTACTCATGTTCTTTTTATTTTTTCTCCTCGATATATACGTTCGAAGCAAGCAAGCTTATATACATGCAATGAATGTTCAAAGACCGGCGAAAATTACGGGAGTCAAAAAGAGAGGCACAGCCAAATTTCTGTTTCCAATGCCTGTAATTGTTCTCGCCGCCACTAATTATTTATTAGGAACCAAAAAAAACAGCCAAAAATGGAGTAACAAATTCTCTTTTCATAATAATGTAAGGTCATTTTAAGTAACAAAACTCACAGATACAATAATTTTCATTTGTGTTCATGCATTCAATCAAATAATTCTCTCTTCATAACCAAAACAAACAAATATATATATCCAATTTAAATAAAAACAAAGAATTAATTAATGTGTTTTAAAAAATTTACAAAAAAAAATTCAAGTGCTTTAATTAGGAAATAAATTAAATTTTCAAACTTTCAAGAACACCACAGAAAGTAAATTCACTAGTTTTCGATACATCAACACAAAAAACAAATATATATTCAAATATAATTATTTTAAAAGAGAATAAAACAAAGAAAAAATAAAACAGAAACAAAATAAATAGAAATTATAACAAAATTAAAAGAATCAACCCTCATTCAAGCATGAAGAACTCTAGAAGCTGCATTAGGTGGTCCTGCATGCAAATGCATGCCAAGCCTAATTATAAATCTGTCAGAACTTTAGTTTACTCTAAAAAGGACTGTTCAACAAGAAGCCAATAATTAACAAAGCCCCACCACCATAATATTACATTGCAGCAGAAGTCTAAAGGCGAATATATCGATATATATATTAACAGAACACAGACATGGATTTTAAATAATTGGCAAGCTGTCTGGAAGTTGTTGAACATGTAAAGCTTTTAAAGGCTGGAAAATTGGCAAAAGAGCAGAAACTTCAATGTCTTAACTTGTTTGATCATTTCAGAGTTTGGTGATAGAAAATTTAAGTGTTGTTAACACAGACTGGATCAACTATGCAGTTCTCAAACAAGAACAGACAATTCTGCTGCAATGAATGGCCAAATAGAACCTAAGACCCATTTGCACCTATTCAGATCAAACAACAACATGCAACTATCTTGCATGAATGAGCAAGGATGAACAACTAACTATCTGCAATTATTATAACAAGAAGTCTTTATATCACTACGTAGGATCTGAAACAAGGATGCACAAAAAAGACGCAAGCAGCTTGATACTATAATAAGGTTCAATGAAATATAGAAAATGTCACGTTATAATAGGATAAATTATTCTATGTGGAATTCAGACGGGAAGAACCGTCCGTACATGTGAGTGTACACCCAACCTGTACAGAAATTTGATACACGCTGTATACAAATATGTACACTGTATGTACACTCCTATGTCCGGATATTTCTTCCCATCCGGAATCCACATAATAATTTCTCGTTATAATAGGACGGAAAAAGACAATGCAGATGTCACAGCAGGATCACATGTTGCAAAATACGAATAACAATAGAGACAAAATACAACACAAAAATCAAGAAACAATAGCCATAAAGAGTCTTCCAGTACCAGCTCTACCCAACATTGAAACAATTGAAATCATACACAACTAAGAAAATGTCCAAAAGATACCCACAAATACAAAATGATTATCATTAATCAAGATAACGGGCATAAAAACAAAATTAATGAAAATCACCGTTCATCTTGTTTGATAATGCTATAATCTTTCTAGCGGGGCTAAATAAAAGTAGGAAAACTTCAAATCAAGAAATCCCAGCCATTAAGGTATGTCTTGCTTCTTCAATCTTATATAAAATTCTAACAGAGAAATTTTATCATGAAAAACTCCAATCATGGCTCCAAAAACCCTATAATACGGACCTCCATATGAGAAAGGACCATATCCTAAGATTTGTTATAGATTACTATTGATCAGCATTTTACACTCATCATATCCTTCTGATTCAATCAAATTAATTATAAAAGGGGTGGCTCTTCAAAATATTGAACCATAAGCACCAACTCTCCTCTAACTTAATATTGTGGAAAATTTTAATATCCTCTCAAAGTCTAGCACTTTAAGCCCTAAAAACTGAAGGGCTTAATATCATGCCACATTAAAAAGTCTAGATAAGCCTAAAGCTAAGCAGACCATTACTGGTAGATCTTCAATACACTTGTTCCACACAAATATTAATCCATCAATACTCAAAATGCACTTTCCACAATTTGTATATCTCTATAATAGTGGTTCCTTCACCCTAACTGCCATATTGGTATGACCTAGCACTAAAATAACTTGTGCTTTGAAATTAGTCCAAGATGTGTTGCTTCAACATGAATCATAATCACTCATCTTGGTTTTATCTTCAACGATTTCTTTCGAGCATAACTAGATTGCTACAAAAATTTTGATTCTTCCAAGTCCAAAAAAAAAAAAAAAACTTCTCAATTTGACATTTTAGGGCAATCAATTCTCAAAACCAACGGTTCGTTCGAAAAAACAAGAATGTCAAAAAGCTCACCAAAATAAAAAATGATGTACCACAGAAAACACACACAAACACAAAAAATGGACACTAAAATTTATGAGGTTCAACTTTTATGAGGTTCAACTTAATGGATTCTAAATTGACACACTACAGGAAAATATTTTATTACCGTCAAACTTTCTGGCGGATTTAGATGCGGTAGTAAAAACGGCGGACTAAACGGCATAATATGCGCCAGTAAATTTACGGCAAAATTTCAAACGTATTTTCCGGTAGAGATTAGAATGCTAATGACTGGCTAGCTTTACTCTTAGGGACAAGATACGAAATGAGCATATACATGAAAATGTTGGAGAAGCTCTTATGGAAGATAAGATCAGAGAGAGCGAGAAATTTGTCTTAGATGGTATTGTCACCCAAACTACGTTTTCACACATCAAGAAAATCGGTTAATCAGCTTGAAATATCTCCAGCACAAACTATACATTTTCACACAGGTACCCCCTATTGGTAAATCCGTTGGAAATATCTCTAGCGGAAACTGTGTTTATACACGCCTTCCACGTTTATACACGGCTTCAAGAGAGCCAGGTTGTAGCTGGTGATCAGGGTTCTTCTAGTGGATCAGCAGAATATTCTGACTGCCACATTTGGTCGCAATCGGTAGAAGGATTGCAACATGGAAGGGATTATGGTTTGGGTTCGCAAGCCTATGCATACGACAATAGTCTCGCGGAAAAATTTCGTTGATAATAATCTGGTGGAACATGGCGGTGGATTATTCGCCAGTAATACCAGTGCAACATTTTCGCTGGAAATACCGACGAATAAAATGCCAAAATTCACTCGAAGAAAACAATGTGCAACCTGCATTTTTTTCACCGGAATTGCCCCGAAAAATTTTCTGGCATCAATAAAGACTTTCTGACGTGCGAATTATCGTCGTACGGATATCCACCGAAAATTCAAAATTTCCGTAGATTTCCCTTGTTACCAGCAAATTTTGTCCGCCGGTAACAAGCCATTTTCCTATAGTGACAAGTTATGAGATAAAATTCAACCCAATAAAAATATATAAGAGTTAAGAACATGGCTTGCATAATGTAAAAGAAAACTCTCATCAGTCATTTCAAAATCTCAATTATGCCTAAGACACTGGAATAGCAAAAAAAAAAAAAAAACTTAAAAACGATTGATAATTAAAAAAGCTTTACACCACAGAGATTTTTGAATAGTAAGAATACAATAAGAAAACATCAGCTAAACAAAAGAGAATAGTAGTGCCGCTCACCAATTGTTGTAGTCATACAGTCACCATTGCTAGAGACAAATCAAAATTAAATGAACCTTAATTTAAGAGAATTTTATGAGAGGGTATATCCCGTATCATCAATCTTGCATGTAACCCTAATTTGAGAGGTTATATATATTATGGAAGCCTCCAAGCATGACTTAAAGAACCCTAAAAAATACTCTCTATTTATATATATAATCGTACGAATACATTGAGAAAGGAAGGCATAGCTAGATCCCAAGACATGTTCTAGCTCCATGCAAATCAATGTGTTGGCATCCAATTAGTTTGTACTAATCAATCTGGTTAATAAAAGGGTTATTATATCACTCCTAAACATTGAGTCATAATTAAGATGCCAAAAGGAATAAATCCAATAAAAGGTCAGTTTATATATAGACATGAATTCAACTTATTGCCCAACAAATCTTGCTCCATGAACCCTCCAAATTACAACTATGAAGGGGCACTTCTAGAGGGTTGCAAATGCATGTATGTGTTAGAATGACCTAGGATCCATTTGATAATGCTTTCTGCTTCTTTCAATAACAGAATTTAAGGTACTTCATTAATTTAACTTATGTAAAAAAAATTCATCTTTCAACAAACAACTTTATGAAGAATGGTAGTTTAGATGACTTCCCAAAGAAGTAGCGACATAAAATTTAGCTATTTTATTTAATAAATAAATACATTTATAATTAAAATTAATTATCTATTATTTATGAAATATTTATTATATTCATTTCAATTATTTAGTCACTAATCATTTCACAACAACTTTTTACCAAAACAGTTACAACACTTCAACTTATGAAATATTTATTATATGGGGCCGGTTAGTTTGTTCCATAGAGAATTAACTCATGAAAGAAGAAAGTGAAAGGAAAAAGAGACAAAAACCGTAGTTTGGATTCAACGAATTCAACATGAATAAAGGTATGTTTTCTTCCGATTAAAATCTTGTGAAAATCATCATGTTTAAGATCTTGAGGATTTAAGATTTATGTAAATTCGTACTTTTAGTTTCGATTTCTATTACATAATTTGGAATGCGAGTTCTTGCAAAAATTATAGAACTCATAATGTACGTTGCGAGTTCTTATAAAAGTTAGAGAATTTGATAACCTTTTAATCTTACACCTTAGTGTTTGAGTAAGATGTGTTTGCTGTTAAGTTCAAAAGGGTTGTATATTTGATTCAAACTATAACAGTTTCTGTGTGTATGTATTAGTATTTGTTAACAGTTGCCCAGTGCATATTTTTTCTGTTAGTCCACATATACTGTATTTTCTTATTCAACTGGCAGCAAAAACTGGGTATGTGTCACTCTAACGTAGTAATCAAACCTGATGTTACATCTATTATCACAGATATGATGATACATTCAGCACAGAGATACACGATGATATGTGAAAGTTGGAACAAATACTGTAATAGTAGAATATAGTACAATTACTCTCGTTGGCTTGACTAAAGAAATTTTCTTATTTCTTGCGCAAAGAAAAATTCTCCTTGTGAAGACATCACAAGACAGAGAGGTACATATCATTAAATATAAATAAAAAGGCCCAAAAAAAATCAAAGATATTATAAGACTATTATTGATTAAAAGTATTGCAAATATTAATAGAAGGAAATACACGTATAAATATTTTACTTCTAAGACTAGTAATAATAAGAATATAATTATATACATTGATCAATATTTGCAAAAAAAGGGAGTTTAAAAAAGCTAAATAAACATTTTGAGAAATAGCAGTAGATAGAAGCACCTAAGAGGCCCTTTGGGATCACTTTTATTTTTGTTTCTTATTTTCTTTTATTAAAAACAAGACTGGCTTGTGTTTTTAGCTATTTCTATTTTTTTTTAAAGCAAAATGATTTTTTTTTTAAATATTCAAAACAAACTCTTAAGTGTTTAATAGGCGTTTTCATTTTTTTATAATAAATCACCCCAAATACCCCGCCGGCTACACTATCAGCTACTGATCATCGATCACTACCATGATCGACAGCCATCGTCGCTGATCATCACCACCTTATGCAACAAAATAAAAACAACACTTATTTTAAATACCAAATATATTTCAACTTCATTATAAAATGTAGATAAAGTGAAATAAAAAATATTAAAAAAAAAAGTGATATCCCTGACAAATTGATGTGAAGCACTGTATATAAATAGAGTTTAAATGGCTTTAATTGCATGGTTTTATAGACAGGAAGAAGATGCAAGCCAGCAACATTAAGAAATGATTCAATGAATGCACCAAATGAAACAACACAAGATGTAAACAACAAAGGAAAAGAAGAACACGTCTTCCCCGAATTAAATGAAGCAGCACGCCCCAAGTTAAACACTTTTTTTTTTGTTTGGACATAGAGGCCAATTAAGGAAAACACACACATCACATATGCAAGACTCGAACCCAAGACCTCTTAGTTGGTAAGCCAAAATACCAAACTAACATACCAAGATGAGTTGTATAAACACTTGATCTGTATGGATCTACAACTCTCTTTATCTAACATATCATACAAAGTATTATGACTGACCATCTTCTAATATTCTAAATTAATTTTTATTTATAATATGCTACATATAGATGGTTTGGTCACATAAAACGGCAGCCTTCCGATGACCCAGTTAGGAAAGTAGAGATATTAGATTTGACTTATGTTAAGAAAGGTACAGATAAACCTAAAAAGACTTGGTCAGAAAATACTAGACATGATCTTTCTTCATTAGATTCAAACGAAAATTCGACTTTTAATAGGGTAGGATGGAGAAAAAGGATTCATGTAGCCGACCCCTCGTAGTGAGACAAATGCTTGATGATGATGTTGATGTTGTTGTACATATGAATGTGTTAAAACTTGAAACAGTATTCACACTGAGAGACTGAAAAGCATTGCTCTTCCAAATAAAAAGAGAAAATGTATTAAATTCCAAAGCTGGAAAAGGAGGAATGCAATTTATTTACAACAGGAGACTAAAGTAACTTATGCAGTAGTAAATCAGCAGACAAGTTGAGGTAAAAAGAAGAACATTTCATGTGCTAAACAACTCACAAGATTGCAAACAGTAACTAATATTAATGGGACATCACACAATTCCCGTGTTGCCATAAGAAAATTAAAAAAAAAAAAAATTTCTTCAAAAGAACGTAAAAGCCAAGCACAAAATTTCATAGCAAAGTGATTTCATAGCGCCCAAGATTGCCTTTATCTTCCCACTAGTCATAATATATATTCTGAGCAATTTAATGGCTCTGAAACTATTTTAGGTCATAAATTAAGCAGCAAAACATTTTCAATACAACGAAAGGAAGTACTTCCATACCCATTCAAGTTCCTGTGGTAAAGCACAGAGCTACACAGTGATGTCATCAGAAGCTTGCAGGAAATTCTCATTCGTTGTGTATCAGAGTAACATGAATGAATAATAAATTAATGAGGAGTTTCAATAAAAACAAAATACATAATTTTATTTAGTAGATGCTTTAATCATCATTAGTTTAAAAGAAAATCTTCAATATCAGAATATTCTGATAAAAAAAATTCTCTTTTATTTGATTTCTCATCCTTGCACCAATCTCAAAACAAATCTAACAACTTTAAACCTGCCCTGACAAAAAAATTAAAAAATGAATACGTCTAAATGCGGAAATAATTCCCACATTTTCGCAGTTAAGAGATTTAACAAATATCAATTAATTTGTTCCAAAAACAAAACCACAGAAGCTAAATATCGTGACAGCGTGGGAAATGGCAATCAGCGAAACAGACGGAAAAGGTCGTAATAAGACAAAAAAGAATAACTCAGGCAGCGACAAGTAGTCCATGAAACTAGAGAGAGATAGAGAGAAAGAGAGAGAGAGCTTCATTTGCAGTGCATGGTCGAAGAGATTTACCATAACGAACACATTCCCACGATTTAGTCTCTCTCTTTCATTCTCTTTCTCTCCACATTGAACAAAAGGCAACAATATCAAGACCAAAATAGTATTCAGAGATAGGCATATAAGATAAAGAGATAGAACAGCTTGCTTACCGGAGACGTAAGGTCCAAGCGCCGGTCTACAAGTAGGCTTACATAGATCAGAAAGCTGAACCTCCATGGTGTTCAGGAAAGCAGTAGCCTCATCGAACGGCCTCTCCAAATCCCTTCGATACTTCACCAACACATCGCAATACATCTCCTGCAGGCCACCGCAACTGAACTCATCAAACACAATTACCTTTCAGGAAAAAAAATGACTCTTTTTTTAAGAAAGCAAACCATAAACTCGTCCAGCTCGGGATCCGAGCCGAGTATGACGCTCGACGACGCGACCCTCTCGCCGCCGGCGTTCTCCCGCCGTATATCTTCGAGCAGCGACGCTATGTCCGGCGGGGCGCCCACCTTCATTACTTTAACAAAAAAAGGCGTAAAATTTATAATTGAATCTGTTTTTCAGTGAAGGAGACGAAGTTTATTATAGGATTTGACCTTCTGGCAATCGATGTAGGCTTCGAGGAGATGGGGATAACGTGGATGCGAAGCAATCCGGGCTTTCATTTCTTCCTCCGCAGCGGCCGCAGCTGCCGCTGCGCCATAACCGGCGGCGGCGATCAATCCATGAAGGTCTTCCGCCGCCGCGAAAGCGGAGTCCGGCTGGAGGCCGTACATCTCATCCATCGTTGGTGTGGCGGCTATCACAAAGAAAAGAGAGAGGGAACGAGGAGAGAGTGATGGCTGTTCGAGATACTGGGAACCGTGGGTCTGTTGTCATTGCCCTTTAATCTAATTGGACATTATGGGGACAATAATGCAGTATTATTCGCACTCATTCCTCTGCTCATTCTGTTCATGAGTTGACCATGAAATTACAAAATATTATATTACGATTCTAAATTAATTAATACTTGAAATTGGGCTATGTCTCATGGGGTAATTTCTGTGATGAATTTAAATTATATAATAATTATTATTATAATAATGTTACTATAATTATTTCTCCAGTTTTGCATCGTCATCAAAACATTTAAATCGTCTGAAGTAATTTATAAGTGTAAAATAAAGTTTTATATCTAGGTTAAATATTTCATATTAACTAAGGTTAACAGTTTTGTATGGTGCATGTCAAAAATCTCGTTGGCTAAAGAAGAAAATTTTATCATTTATTGAAAAAGCAAAATGCAACGCATCTAATCAAATTAACATAACTTAAGAGTAGATGTAGTCCTAAATTATAATTATTGCTTGATAGAAATTCACCATTATAAAGAATTTTTTTATATCTTAATTTCTTACAAAGATCTAACATACATAATAATAATAATGAACATAATAAACACTAAATTTTTTACATGAAAAACTGAAAAAATAAAAAAAAATCACGAGGTTTGACTCTGATGAAATGATATAATGTGTAGACAGATGGCAAGAGTCTGTTCTTCTCTTAATTGTAGCAATAGTTAGATAGTATGAGTCGGTTGACAATAATCAAATGATTATGGTCAAGTAATGGCAATCATTTAATGATGGTCGTGTGAAAATAGTTAAATGATGATAATTGGTCAATGGTGAATAGATTTGTGATGGCAAGTCAAAGATGATCAGATGACAATAGTTACATTACGACATGGTGGTGGCCAAACAACCACAATTAATCGACTGTGATAACTAATAATGATCATCACCATAGAATGTCAAGTAAAGCATTAGAGTTATTTGGATCTCCAAGCTCTCTTCAAACTCATTCATATGAAGAATTATGATATATTTGAAGTGTTTTTTTAGTGGCATTTTGATAAATTTGATCAAAATTCAATAACACTTCATTGGGTTACTCATAAAAAAACCATTTGTTCTTAGATTGTTCATTAACATTTAAGCATACCAACATGTTTTAATAACATGTTTTAACCAGGATGACCCAAGCCAGATCTAATAACATGTTTTAATAAAAAAAGTGTAACTTGTTAATATAGAGTATAGGATAATTGATAAAAAAAAATAAGAAGAGCATACCAACAAGCTAAAGAATTTAAGAATAAAAAAAAGGGTCACTTTGTATCGAAATTAGATTCACGGATTAACCCAACTTAAGTAATTTACGGCATCGTTAGTATCTTTATCCAAGAATCATCTACCAGGAATATAGGATTCTGGAGGTGGCTCCTACAAGTTTAAGTGGTGACTCTCGCCAAATAGCACTTTGTCTCATACAGGGTTCAAGATCAAGGTGTCTCCCATAGTATAACACTTTGTCTTGTATGACACTTACTTCACATCTTTTGACTGGTGTATTACTGTGATACCATTTGCAACATGCCAGACTCTTAATATCGAGATGTTATCTGTTTTGGCCTAAGTGGCTTACATTTTTATCATGTTAGTGTAACTTTCCATGAGATCACCTATCCCATGATTAATTTCTTCAGAATGAGCATGCTTAAATGTGAAGTTTCTTAAAAAAAATTCAACCATTACACCAAAAGACTTAAATATAGTTAAATTAGGATCAAAGGGAAATGAATTGGTGTTAATATAGTGACTTAAATATGAGCTGAATGAACTGGAGTTAACAGAACACTAATTAAGAACAATCAAGTCAATCTCTCACCCATAAAGAGGAGAATTGAATAACTCGGAACCAGCTTGTGACTAGTGGTTTCAATAGTCTCTAGTAAAATGAGTGGGTTTGAATGAATTATGATTGATGAGTGGCTAAAGTTTATCAAAATAATCACTATTAAAAACTTATTTATAAAGGCATGTGATGTACCAAAATATAAAATAAATTACTTAACACTCAATACACCATCATACAAATAGTTATCTTGACATAAAGTTATGCGGCACAATAAATTCCTATTATGACATGTCTAAATGTTACTTTCTCTAATTTTTTAATAGCTAACATGTGATTCATTTAATTAGTGTTGATCATAATTTCAAATTGATCCAAATCAATCTTTTGCAAATCTCCATCATTCATCATATAAGAACATTTATGATATCTAACTTCTATGTGGAAAGAAATTTTGGGTCCATAATAGAATCATCTTATTGTCATCATCCTTTAAAATTTTTCCAATCACAAAAAAGATCTATTTCTTCCAAAACACTTAAAATCACAATTACAAAATTAAACAAAATAAAATAAATTAAAGAAGAAAATGCACAAAATAAATCTCTTAGTATATTAACAAAACAATCCTACATAATATTACAATTCTCATTAAATTTTGAAGCATATATATATATATTAGGGGAACCCACCAAAGGAGCCTACGCGTTGATATAAGGGAAAATTACAAAGTCCTTAAAGGGACAACAGCTCATTAATGCTCGAAGAGCTACAAAGCATAAAATAAAGAAACCAAAGAGCCGATTGTCCCCACTAACCAGAATAATTTTTTTTGAAGCACGTGCTAAAAGAGTTAATCTCTAAAAGAAAATAACAACTTTATTCCCAACATGAATTTAAATAAGTTATTATGATTTTATATTTAAAACAAATGATATGAGCTAAATAGCATTATCATTCATATCACTAATCAGACCATGCCAAGAAACATCGATGAATAATGAAGCTTAATTTTTATCTTTACTTAGCTTGCACAAACTATATGTCAACAATCTTGATCAGTCATATAACTTCAAGTTTATGTTAGTTATACAAATGAATAATGAAGCAGCAATGGACCATTTCATATCACTGGGTGTAAATAAGTTTTCTTGCTTTGATTTGCAGCATACAACTTAATTTCTTTATGAAATAATACAAATGTTTCATTTGGGATAGTTTTCTTACTGGTTTACAAAGCAAATTTTTAGTACAAAATTTTTTAAATTAAATTTTTTTGTACTAAAAAGTTGTTTTAGAAAGCAGTAAGAAAACTATCCCAAACGAAGTCGAAGTGACTTCTCGTAAAGCACATGAATGTCTCGTATAGAATCTTAAAACCTAGCAAAACTTCGTTGGCGCCACGTAAGTCTTACTATAAATTAAAATGTGTTGAAAGCTTCCCACATAAGAGAGAGTACTAATCTATGCTAAACTAATCTAATTTCCTTTTTAAATCATTTAATATTAATCTAAATTTTGTTTGGAACAATTTTCTTGCTGCTTTTTAAATCAACTTTTTAGTGTAAAATTTTAATTTAAAAAACTTTTGTATTAAAATTTACTTTAATCTTAAGTTTTACATTGAAGACTTAAAAGGGCATATATTGGGTACAGTGGAAAACAATGCAATCTTTTTATACGACTATCATCATATTCATTAGTACAAATGGTAAAGTTTTAAAAAGAATATAGTATATTCTAATCATATGATATATGGAATTGTAGGGTGGACTTATTGTGGTTCCTAATCTGCCATGTTTCCTCTTAATATTCTAACCATTGCATTTTTCTTATCCAAACAAATCAATGATTCTTTTAAGTAAAGGTATGGTTTCCATCTTGCAAGCTAAAAGATATTTAAGACCAACTTTGTGAAGGAAAGCTCCTACTAGATAAACATGATAGCATCATCCCTTATTTAATGATTACAAAGAAAAATGTAAACGATTTCGATGATTACAACAGTCAATTGTGCTTAAAACTTTATATAAGAAGCAAAATTTTAAGTCCTTAGGACATGCGGGGCAGCTCAGTGGTTGAGCGCAGGACAACGCCTCCCGCCGACTCACGTTCGATCCCTAAATGGCTCCAAAAAATTATTTTAAGTCCTCATAATTTTTAAAGTTAAACTAGCTATAACAACTATTTTTTATTAGTGATATGCAATTTATTCATATCTTTATGTGATTAGCCTAATGGCTCTATACGTCTAAGTCAAAGTTGATTTAGTGGACTATCATATCTATAGTTCTAAGTGATATTTCTAACTATACCTGTTTGCCTGCCCTAATTAGCTAAAGGTCAAATCATATAAAATCTATTATGTCTCTAATTCTAAGTGTCATTTATATAATTATTTTCTACTCTTGATTAATTAGTTTTAGGTCAAATCATGTAGGCCATATCATGTCCTATTTCACATTACATTAATTTATGTTTTAATTTTAGGTGATTAATGTAGTGACCTTGCCTTATTATCCATTGCTAATTAATGGAATTGGCAAAAATTTGTTCGAGGTATTCTTATGAGGCATAATGGTCATATCATAGCCAGACTTCGAAATCTATAGGTAAACTATATATTCAATTCTATTGCATTCTAATTGATCTAGTGAGTTTTGATATTTATATGTTATCTATAAATAAATTCTAGATGGTTCTGAGTCTGTGAGCTTACTTTAGGTAATCTTAATTTTATTTAATTGACTTTCTTTTTTTGAGAATATTTAGCACATATTAATTAGTCTCAACAAATTTATAAAAGTCTTAGCATTTTCTAGGATGGATATTTGACTATGCTAGCTTAGGACTCCCCTTAAAATTCATAAAAGCAATTTTCTTTTTTCAAGCTCAAAGATATTGTGATATATCATTTCACTTGATATATCATCAAAAAATTTATCTTGATTAGGCACGAATCTTGAGGCAAAAATCAAGTTGGGAACTTCGATTTCAAAAAACTTACAGTCGATCCAACGACACCAAAGTCAGCTCAATCTGAGCCCAAATGGGTACGCATCGAAGGCCCGAAGCACATTTGGAAGGTTCAATCCACAATTTGGGTTACCAAGCGGTTTTCAAACATAACGTGCTTATAGTCGAACAGAGAGGCTCGACGAGACGAGTCCAATGAACCCAAGATTGTCAAATTTTGATATCATTAAGACTATCAAATATCTGACAAACGATCCATGATCAAGAGATTTAATATTGGTCGTCCATTCAAACTACTCCCGATTCGCTCTTGATCTCTCACCTATTTACAAGCCATGACACTCCATAAATCTATAAATAGACTCCTCATTTCTCTTGAAAGGTGAACTATGACCCAAGCAAGAAGAAGAAGAGAAGAAGGAGAATAGAAGAGAAGAATGATATGAGGGAAGAAACTTCTCCTCTACCACCGTCGGAATTCTGCTCGACTTCCACGGGACGCTAGAATTCCGCCCAACTTCCAAGTGACGTCAGAAGTCTGCCCAACTTCAACGGGACATCGGAGTTCCGCCCAACTTTCAAGTGACGCTGAAACTCCGCATGATCTCGAAGTGGCATTGGAATTCCACTCGAACTCTAAGTGATGTCGGAGTTCTACCCGAATATCGTCTAACGTCTGAGTTCTCCTCGGCCCCCGACTAATGTTGGACTTCTACCTGAAGCTGGACCTCCGCTCGTCGCCATACTTCTACCCAATGTCGGACCTTCGCTCGTCACTAGATTTCTACCTGACGCCGTTCTTCTAACCATCGTTGTCAGATGACGATCCTTTCGACCATCGTCGCCCACCGACTACGATCCTTCTGGCTTATGTCGTCCACTGACTACAGTCCAACCATCCTCCGTCGCCCGCTGACTACAGTCCTTCCGACTTATGTCGCCCACCGACTATGGTCATTCGGACCTCCGTCGCCAGACAACGATCTTTATGACATCCGTCACCCGTCGACTATGGTCCTCCCGGCTTATGTCGCCCACCGACTACAGTCCTTCAAACCTCCGTCGCCAGAAAAAGATCTTTATGACCTCCGTCGCCCGCCGACTACGATACTCCTGACTTACGTCACCCACCGACTACAGTTCTTTCGACCTCCGTCGCTCATCGGTTACGGTCTTCCTAACTTACGTCACCCACGAACTACGGTCCTTCTGACTTACGTCACCCATCGACTATAGTCCTTCAGACCTCTATCGTTAGACAACAGTCTTTATGACCTCCGTCAATCGCCTACTATGATTCTTCTGACCTCTGTCACCAAACAATGGTCCTTCTGACCAAACGAACACGTCAAAAGTGATTCTTTGTATTCCTACCATGTAATGTACTCCATATGATGCACATCAAGCCAAGGCCTTCCCCTAAGGAAGGGACTCATTTGTAATCAACTGCAATACTAGTGGATTCATTCAAATTGTGCTAGGTCCCGTGATTTTCCCTCTTTATCTGGGGTTTTCCACGTAAAAATTTAGTGTCTCATAAATGTTACACACTCTCTCTTATATGATTGCGTGCCGAATTTTTGTACAAAGTTAAGATGTTAAACTTTATATTTCTCTACCGCCACGAATACTCTAGGACGTAACATCACTTATGGGTAAAATGTTCACATAAGTATGACAATACCTCTAAGATTGTATAATTCACTTCATGGTGAATGAAATTTCTTAATATGACTCTTTACAAACCTTCTAACATATGGACCCTTTTTTCATAAAAAATTTAAAACTCTTGGTTAGTAATAAATTATATGAAAATAATCTTTATAAATAATTGCATACTCTAAAATTCATAGACAATAATATATTTATAAACTGAGAAACATGTACATAATTAAGAATAATTTAAAATTTAGGAAAGTTTGAAATATTCCACTTTTTTATTATGATGCAATATTTTAAAATATGATAGGCAGCCGTAGTAGTGACTGGCAGCGGGCGGTTGCCGGGATGCTGGTGGTGGGTGCCGGTCAACAATTGGCTGCGGCGCCTCCTACTATTTTCTATCACGCTTTTGTTCATGATCCAAACACAAATTATATCCACGATAAAGTATGACAAATTCATCTCCTAAAAAAAAAAAATAATAGTGTCAATTTCGAACTAGAAATCAACATTCAAAGAATCAAAATGCTTATTAACATATAATTCTCACTTCGAATAATTACAGAAATGGCTATAACAGAGTTTCTGTTATTCCAAAATCTTCACTCTATGAGAGTTTGAAAAAATATAACTTAGGGAGTCTAAACTAGAGCTTGGCTCACGAGTCATTTATCGAATCGAGCCCGACGAGGTGGCGAACCATCTTAACTCACTTATAATATTAACCGTTAAATTCTAATGATTACCAATAAATTTGCTCAATTATTACAAATAATTTCCTTACCACATATCAAAATAATTTTTCCAATAAAAGCTTGCCATCTGTATTTAGTTATATTTACTTTTTCTGATAAAATTATAATTGTTATTTCTTATGGCAATATGTGACTGATGGGATTGATTGATTGACGGGGAGCAGAAAAGATGGGGCGGTGGTCGCAGTTAAGGGCTAAAGTGAGAAAATGAAAGGCATTTAGCTTTGCCCTTATTTAAACCTTTATTTACATCACATACCATCTTTATGCAATTCTTCTCTTAACAGGCTCAGTGGCTTTGTAGAGTTATGACCCTACTTAGAGGGTAATATTGACTTTTCAAGTGTGGAACAGAAGACGGTACACTTAAATTTTTTGTGGGATCCACCGTATCTTTGGCTCGATCCATTTGTTGGATTCCACGTCACATCAGTCCGGTGTTGATGAACGGCTGTGATCTATTCTTTGATTGGTCAAGCTTTTTGTCCTAGCTATACACCATGGAAGAACATGGAACCTGAAATATGCAATTATTTATCTTCTTCGTCACTTAGGGGCCGTTGGATTTGGTGCTAATGTATTGAAGTTATTTTAATTAATTTAAATTAGTATTTTATTTAGTTTAAAATAAAATTTAAAATAAAAAAATATTAATGATTATGATGGTTGATGATGATTAACATAGCAAAGTTAACATTTGATGTATTTAGAGTTTAATAAGATCGAGCTAATTTTGAACACATCAAAAATAAATTGATTAATGCGATGGCAATGGTAATTGATGATGGGTAGTGACGGCGGTTTATAATAAAATGACGTTGATGGTGAATGATGATGATGGTTGCTGGACTATAGGTGTGTGTATAAATACGTCGAGTTTTTGTGTATATAGGTGTGTGAATAAATTTGTGATTTAGGTTTTGTTAGGGACGACTTTTTTAAGCTTTGTTTGGGGTGAATTTTTTATTTGCTTTTAAAATATAATTTAGTATAAAATTTTTAATTTTGTATTCAAATTCTATTTTAAAAATCAATAAAAAAAGTCGTCGCAAACGAAGTCTTAGGCTTCGTTTGGGACGGCTTAAATCAGATCATAATATGAAACTTTTTCTTTTAACTTGGATTATTCTTGTTTAGAATTTATAAGGAAAGTAAAACAAAAAATAAATAAAAGAAGTATTATTATTTTCTTAAAATTAGTATAGAATTCATAAATTTTTTTTAAAGCTCTATTATCTATTGTTTTAAAGAGAAATAAATTGGGGGGCTTTATTGACTAAATGTAAGTTTGGAGAATCTACTTATTAATGGGGATATACAGGTATATGACAAGATATGCCTTTTTATTGTGAAATTTAACAAGAACAAAGTATATAGCTCCATTTTTAGATCTTTGTTGTGAAAGCATATTTTTAGGTAGTTGTTGGTTTCGTTTGGGATGACTTATTTATTATTTCGTAAGGCAATTTTTTTTACAAAATTTTTAGTTTTTGTACTAGATAGCCGTCAGAAGAAGCAGTAAAAAAATTATCCCAAACAAAATTGTATTTATAATCACTTAATAGTAAGATATTATTCAATTATATAGTAAAATTAACAAGCAAGCTAGTGATTATATATATATATAAAGTTAGTTTTGATGTTACTATGAAGGTTAGCTAGTTTTGATGCTACTATGAAGGTTAGCTTTGGTGAAGACCTTATAAAATTGGTTAAATCATGACTATGAATTCTATTTAAAGACACAAATAAACTTTGTGGACAAGCATATATGATTTTTTCCCTTAAAATAACACACCTAAAATACTACTTCATATAAACAATAAAGGAATGCATTATTTGTATTCATTTATAGCAAAATCCAAATTGTATTGATTTCCACTAAGAGGAAGATTTGAATGGGAAAATAGAAAGAATGTATGAAGTATTTTATGTCATAAACATGCATGAACACTTTGACAACCAATAAGCTTTATATTAAAAATGGAGTCATCTAGATGAAATTTAACTATAATGGCCTATTGATAGGTAAATAGATTGACCTCTAATATTATGGATAACTAATCCACGTATGGTTATCGAGTGAATCATTAATCTTAGAATCTTTTTAAAGAGAATTCTATAATATATTGTTGACCTCATATCAATTTTCAAAATCAATTTTCAAAACTCAATTAATTATCTTTGAGAAAATTAAAGTCAACGATCATTATCATCATGCTCAACTGGTTGATAATAAACGATATCTTCTTTCTCCGAGAAGATATGTCATTTCATTATCACGAATTTGACTATGAAATTAATGATTCATTATCCAGATTTTTATAGTCAAACACTCGATCAAACATCATTTTGACCCTCCGAGATCATATGTGGTTATTCCTGAGTTTGACTACGATAATCAGGATGGACTTACTGTTTTATAATTTGAATCTATTAGGGAATGATATCTTCGCCTCCCGAAGCGATATATCGGTCATAATAACATGTTCAATTTCAAAATTGAGATTCCAGAAAATCAAATTTTCCTCATAAAATTAACTTTTCAAATCTTTCTTTTCCAAACTCAACACTTTTAAACACAAATAGAGCTATAAATAAAACCAAAAATAAAAAGATCCAGGCTGCATAAGAATAGGAAAGCCAAAAGCAAAATGAATCAGATTAGCATTCCCCACAACATAAGATCCATCCAACATAAAAATAGCCCAACAAAAAGATAGGATGCAACACAATGAGCTTGAAATCCATATACCTTTAAATGATAATGCATGTCTTAATAAACAAAATCAAAGTATAGGAGGCTGAACTAATGCCAACATAGATGCTGAACTAATGCATGTCTTACTAAACAAAATCAAAGTATAGGAGGCTGAACTAATGCCAACATAGATGTTGAAGCACAAACATGAAATTTAAAGAGATATGTAACTAGAAATGATCACAAATAAAGAAGAAACCACCTAAGCTCATAAGAATCATCATAAAATAGGCTAACAATAAATATTATCTCTTAAATAATGAAGTACACTTCCTGAGGTAAGGCAAACTCAATGCATAAAGCCTTATTATACCATTCAATTCATGAAGAACATTAGAATAATGATAAATTTTAGCTTGTTTGTCGAGGTAGAACACTTTTTGGCTAGCCAATCAGCAGCGATATTATATTCACTTCAAATATGAGAAATTTTGTAATCAATAAGATCAAGCACTTCAGTCTTCCTCAATAAATAATAAATGTTTGGATTTTTGGCAAGATTTAGCAGAAATAAAATTTACTAACAATTATGAATCTGATTCAATCCAAATATTAGATATATGGTTAGCTAAACAAATTTGAAGCCTTTGATATAAAACATTCAATTCAACCAAAATTACACTATATTTAGGCATATTAGATGCAAAAAGCAATCACAAAGCACCTTTATAATCATGAATAAGATCTCCACATCCAGCAATGATATTGGTAATAGAGCCATCTATGTTCAATTTAAATTGGTTCTTGATAGGATTTTTCCAATAAAAAAATTATGAAAAGCTCCAGGTTAATAAAATCATATTGAATATGAAAATAAGAAGTCCAAGAAAGTTTTCCAGAGAAGCGCTTAGATTTTAGAAGATTAGCAGTAACAAAATTGATGAATTTTATTTTTAAGAATTGTAACAGAGCCATATATGTTCAATTTATTAATCAAATTTAAACGCATAGGATTGAGAATTCTACTAGTGGATCCACCAAGTGAATTCTTGTCATCCTGTTAAATCAGACTATAAACTCTAGGTTAATTGTACTAGAGTAACAGAGTGCATGGGTTCTCTTTGACTTTCACTAGCTCCCATTTTCTTTGTCTTATTCACGGGCCCTTCACTATATCCCATGGGCCCAACTGTCCTCTATTTATAACCTTGCTTGGACTGATATGCTCTAAGCACTTGTCTTTATTCTTCAAATCTCCAAGGGCAATCTACAATCCTACTATAATGTCCACACCTAAAACACTGCCCTGTTAATAAAAAACACTAACAACGGTGCTAAGAGCACTACGGCGATAAATCTTAGAAGCATTGACTTGTGAGTAAGCTTAGCTTTAAGTTTTCAATGGAAGCTCAACATTACACCAAAAAGCAACTTACATATTATTGTCTAACTCTTTAATTATATACTCTAGTATTCTTTAATCCACTTTTGATATGGGATTGTGGTCATTTATGTTTCCCTGTTATAATAGGAGATAGTTATTCTAATAATCTTGAAAAGAACCTCTCCTTGTTCATGGCTCAGCCCCAATTATCACTTCTTATCTAGCAAACAATAATTTATAGATTTGATTATCAAAATGTATAAAATATATATGAAGAAAAATGATCATTACATCAATATCATTTTTACTTGAGAATACCTTATAAATATACATAAAATGACATAAGAAGAGAGTTTGTTTAGCAATATAAAAATCCTAAATAAAGCAAGCATAATTAATTGTGGTAGAATAATGAAAGGCTGAATGTGAGTTAGATGAGAGATAAATGGAAGAAGTTATTAATGAACACAAGCAAGCAGGCACATACGAGTGTATATATATAGCTTGTACAAATAGACTGGAGTATGACATCGACATGAGTTAACGATCTGACCCATGTTAGGATAGTGGGCTGGCACATCTAATGAGTTCAAATAACTACTGAACCAACTCAGCCCGAATCATTTATATATGTACTTCCAGCTATTTACTAGAGACGACGAGTTCTTAACTTATCAAAAAGGAAATGAAACGATTATCTTTATTAGAGGGCTATGCATAAGTTAGCAATTCTATATTGTATTATGTCATTGATTAATATGTTAATAGAAAATTCATAACACAAGAAAAAAACATTGTTTCAAAAAATGGGGTGTCATATTATTTTTTAAAAAGGGTAAAATTATGCTGATGGCGTTATGTGTGCCACTAGGCTTTATTTAAAATTTTATATTGATAACTATAGTTTCTTATTGCGCCATAAAATTATTATTATTATTATTATTATTATTTTATACAAAAAATCTATCTATGTTTATCTATTAAGATAAAGAAAAATATAAACATTATCTTCTAAAAATATCATGGTTAAAATGAGATTTCTTATTTTAAAGCCATCTCAAAAAACTTAAAAAGCGCTTTTAATGAAGGGCGAGGTGATAGGTTTCATTTAAACGATAAATAAAAAGGAAACTCCTAAATTTCGAAGCCCCTCTTATAACAAAAATATTTATTTATTTTTAATTTTAAAGTTCTTCGCTCATCTCCATTGCTTCATGTCCCCTACCATTTCAAGTATAAATTATTTTATAAAAATAGATGCTACTAATTAACACTAGTTAAAAAACATCTTTTGCATCACTTAGAATGTCGTTTCCCTCCGGTTAAAACCGCCACAAAAATATTTATAACGGTTTCAAAACCGCTGCATATTCGCCGTTTGCAACCGACGAGAACAGTGCTTGCTCGACGATTTTGGAGGGCATGCTCAAGATCACCTCTATAAATGGCTCATGAGCTGAGCTTATGACCTAACGAGCCAAGTTTGAGTCAGCCTCACTCAAACTTGGCTTGTTAGCTCATGAACCCCTTTGGGTTTTCCACGTAAATTTTTTTTTTTGGTATTTTTTGTTCTCTTTTCAAGTACCTCTTTGTGTGTTCGATATTTGTGCATCACTAGGACGAAAAATTCATTCACTCTCAGTCTCTCAGCACGAATATTCTAACATGCAACAAATTGATTCATATTTTTTATATTCAAATATCTCATTTTTTATAATTTTCTTATAATAATTATTTAAATCATAAATATTTTATCTCATTTGTTATAACTAGTCCGTTCATGAGAGGACTCAAACTCGCAAATATAAGCTCAAAATTGAGCTCAAATTTAATTAATTAATCAAACTTTAGCTTAAACTCGTGGTGACTCAAACTTTGGTTTTTTTTTTTGTTTTTTTGTTTTTTTTTTGTGTTTGGGACATTTAGGCCAATTAAGGCAAATTCACACACACAACGCATACACATAGACTCGAACCTTGAACCTCTTGGTTGGAAGCCTAAGCTCTCAACCAATAGGCCAAGGAGAGTTGTACCTCAAACTTTGGCTCCTTTGCACCCAAAGCCCAAGCAGCACTTTTAGCATTCAAAAAAATTACTGTAGCAGTCCTAATGCTTTAAATACTATGCTCTAGAAAGCCTTTCAAAAGCTGTTTTGCAACTGCAATGGGGAAACAATTTCATAATAGAACTTTTTAGTGGTAGCGAGGTTATCTAGAACTAGGTAATGGGGCTGATCTCCTAGATGATCGACTAGGATGGCTGCACGCAAGCAAAAATATTCTTAATACATGGTAAGTGGACAAGCTCAATGATTCAATGCACCTTTCTCACCATGATTATCCATTTCTTAGTCCAAGCATCCCTTTCTTAGGCTCTAGCTCACTTATCCTACTTCAATAGCAACTGTTCTTCTACAGTAATAAATATTCTTATATCGGCAACAAAATTTGTCCATTAAAAAAGTGTATGGGGAGCTAATATTTATGATCCAATATGAAAATATATCTTTGAAAGTTTGGCTTCCTTCATCAATCTAATTGTTATAGAAATTAAGTGGCATTTTTGTATTTTGTCTTATATATTTTCTATTTTATATGTTTAATTCTTCCTGTAATGAATTTGTCCAACTAAAAAAGGCTGCTACGCCTCTAGTGATTAGCGACATATGGGACTTATTAAAGAATTCAGATATGATGGCTTAGTTTCTTAGTTGTTGGAGAAATTTTATAAATTACCGAACAGTTGTCGTAGTTCTTACTTATTAACCAAATGCAGTTGTAGCTATTTTTTTTCTTTTGTTTTTATTCATAATTTTCTTCTCCTGTGACATATTGGTCATGATGAAATTCAAAGTCCTTTTTTTTTTACTCAAAACTGTTAATATTTTAAATAGTTAACCAATATGATGCAGAGGAAAATGTAAAAAAATTTACTCTTTTATTTAAAATTAATAGTACGGAAATTAAAATTAAAATTAAAATAAGGTATTAAATTGAAAAATAATTAAACTAAGTTATTAAATTAATAACTAATTAAATAAATTATTAAATTAATAATTAATTAAAATAAATTATATTATTAATAATTAATTAAACTATAAGATTATTTATGA
>NW_021319309.1:6333265-6357763 GCF_001605985.2 Dendrobium catenatum | reverse complement strand
GGGACCATTTAATAACTTTCATGAAATAAACAAAAACCTGATAGGATCTATGAGCAAAAACCCTAGCATAGTCCAAATCATTATCAAGCTTAATCAAAACATTAGCTTGATCCAAAAGTGTGATAGAAAAATCCCCCTTAATTTCAAAATGAAAAAAAATTTACGGATAGAATCCAAAGAGGGGCGTTTGAGTGGAAATCTCCCAACCAAAGCAAACTCAAAAGGCTTAGCAAGATGAAGAAATTCCTCTTCCAAAAACCATAAAGAGGGCATACCACGATTCGAAGAAATGCAAAAATCCGGAAATAGGTTAGTATCAGTTGAGCCAGATAAAGCATCCCTAAAAGATTTAGGTTGCTTACCTGCGAGGAACCCAGGATCCAAAAGTTTTTTTGCCCTAGAAAGACCCCTCCGGCTGCCAAAGGCGGCGGAGAGAAAGCGGCGGGAGAAACCCTAAGAAGGGGCAAACCCTAGCAGACGCATGAGAGAAATGGAAGAAACTGGATTTACATTCTGTTGATCATTCTGACTGGGTCTATAATCAGTTGGGTGATAGTTGGGGTGTTGGGAATTTCAACAATGGTCTCTATAGTGTTTTGCAGGAGGATATTGATTTGAATATTGTGCAATTTGATAATGAAGGTTTATCCATCGTTTAGGCAAGAAAAGTAAGAAAAAAAATTGATGCATAATTTTAAGTATTTTGTTGGCAGAGCTACTATATCTAATGTTCATTCTAATCCTTCTTCTAATAATTTTTTTTTTATAAATGTTAATTTATTTTCATTATCCTTCTTCTAATACTTATTTCTGTTTCTTTGTGTTGCTAGTTTTGTGTTCTTTTCTGCTTTTAAGTTGTCTTGTTTTGTTGTTGGTTGGGTTGTTTCTGATTGTTTGGGCTGGTTCTTTGTTTTGGGGGCCCTGTTTGGGTCTTCTGGTGCTATTGGTCTTTTGGTTGGGGTCCTATGAGTTGTTGCTCCTCCTTATTTGTGGTTGGGTGCTTCTGGGTTTGGATTTGTTTTTGGTGGGTTGCCCTGTTGTGGTGGGTTTGGCTATTTGGTTGGTGGTCCCTAGCTGGTTGCTTTCGGGCTTTGGTTCTGGCTATTCTACTCCTGTTATGACGGAGGTTTTATTTCCTTTTAGATGTTGTATAGTTGTACTTACGTAATTTTATTTGGTAGTTTTTTTTTCCTTGCAGGTCTGGATCGTGGTTTGGGTATGTGGATTCTTTTTGGTCGGCTTAGCTCGTTTTAGGAGATTCGCTTATGTTGCACTCACTCTACTTTTTGTCTTATCTAGGCTCTTACTCCTTTTTGGGTGGTGGTTATATGCCACTAATTCGGTAGATTATCACAGCCATCATCACCTTGTTAGCCGTCATAATTAACACTAAGAGATATAAATAGAGAGTGCAATAATATGTAATGATAAATATCATGTTTTATGAAATCTCTTCATTGCTAAACTTATATTTCTTATAATCCCTACAAGCTGAATAGGGTAAATATTGAGATATTTTCTTATGTTGATGTACCTACCACATGATGAAGTCCATTTATGTTGACGTAATGTATTTCTTAAATTCTTCATGCTGAAATCCATTCATGTTGAATAGCACAATGTATTTTCTATTACTAATTGGCTTGCAAATACAATATTGTGTGCATATATTACATGAATGTGTCACTGTGCTATAAGAGTAGAGATTTAGGCTTAGTTTGGGACGGTTTTCTTATTGCTTCTTAAAATTTAATTTTTTAACTAAAAAGCTGTTTTAAAAGCAATAAGAAAAGCCGTCGCAAACTAATCCTTAGACTTCTTTTGGGATGAATTTCTTTTTTTTTTTTTAATTAAAACCCGCAAAGGGGCCTACGCGTTAATTTCAAAATTGCGATTACATGGTCCTTAAAAGGAACCACTAGCTCTCTACTGCTCGAACAAGCTACAATCAAAAAGGAAAAAAGAACAGCGAGCCTGTGGTTCCTTATCCTAAGAGTACAATAGTTGCATAAAAAAACTACTAGGGCTGTGAGCGTACAACACCAAAAAAAAAAAAGAAGATCATCAAATAGACGTTCAACACCATCTTCCTTGTCTCCAAATAAGATCTTGTAATTCAAAATTGAAAGAACCTTGCAAGACACACTCCAAACATCTGAGACATCAGCTTCTCACCCTTGACCTCCTCCCTCTCAGCAGCAGCCCAAATACAATTGTCCCCAACCTGTAACACAAAATAACTCCAAAAACAGCAAATAAAATTAACCAAGTTAAGAAACACTTTATAAAGCTTGCTATCAACATAAATTCCCCCATCCACCAAGTAGACTAAATGAAAAACCAGGCTGCAAAAGCCACCACCCAGTCCAGTGATATAAACTAGCCCCAAATTAGAAAAACACCAACCACCAAGACCAACATCCAACCAACCAACTAGAGGCAACCCCAGAAACGAAAACAGCAGGCACCTAAAAAACCAAACCCCGCAGCTCCCAGAAACCCCATCACAGCCCAGCCTAAACACCCAGAGAACCAACGGCCCACAAAAAACATCACTTAATCCCCTCATACTTCTTAATATAAGGCAAGCCAGAACGATCCAATCTAACCAAACCATTGACAGTTCTAGGAAGATCGTTACTGTTAAATTCCACATACTCCCGTAAATGGCAACCGATATTAGCCAAAGCATCAGCACACTTGTTACCCTCACGGTAAATATGAGAAATCTTAAAATTAATGCTAGACAAGTCCTGCTTCAGCTCCCTAATCAAATAATAATTCTCAGCATTAAACAAAGAAATACTATTGGTATAATGCAAAATATTCATGGCATCAACTTCAATCCAGACTCTATTATAACCCAAATTAATACACATTTTGATACCATAAATAATACCTTATAACTCAGCAACACAAGCAAACTTACCAGAAACAGGCCCCGCAAAAGCCTTAATCACCTGACCCAGGTGATTTCTTAAAATGCCCCCACACCCAGCCACCTTACCATTATAAGACCCATCAGTGTTAATCTTAATACAGTCAATATCAGGCTTAAGCCATCTAATAATGCAGACCCTCTTCTCCTGAACACCCGGATTACTTAAAATATTAAAAGCATGAAAAACTTGCCGGCAACCTTTAAAATTGTTATACTTGAGCATACCAGACTCATAGAGCAGCTGAATTTTATCACAAATAGACCGAATGATACGAGAGGCGTTCATCTTAATACCATCATGCTTCGGTTCGTTTCTACTCTTCCAAAGAAACCAAATAATAATACTAGTCAAACAATTCCTCACATGGCCTTTATTATTAGTAAACCAGCATTTAAAAATATCAATAATGGACTTAAAACTGTGATAAAATTTAAACTGAAACAGCTCTTCAAAATACAGCCAAACAGAAACAGCAATAGGCCCATTGGCAAACACATGGTTCACAGTTTCAATATGATGACAGCAATGACATTTAGAAACTAATTGAATACCTTTTTTCATCAGATTCATGTCCACAGGGATAAAATTAGAAATCACTCTCCACACCAGGATAGCATAGGAGGTAGGGATCGAGTTGTGCCAAATAACAGAAAAAAACGGGTTATGAGGCTTATTCTTCTTAATGCAATACCAAGCTTCTTTAAACTCAAATAAACCATTGTGAGGATTAGTAAAAAGAATGGAAAATTTTGGGATGAATTTCTTGATGCTTCTTAAAGCTATTTTTTAGTACAAATATTAAAAATTTTATACTACAATACATCTTTAAAAATCAGTAAAAAACCGTCCTAAACGAGACCTTAATCATTCCATTGAATGAATTGCTGGAGAATAACAGTACCCCTAAAATGTTTTGCTGGAACATTTTGAAATAAAATTTGGCCTCCAATTAAAAATAATAACTACACTGTATATAAACATCATGAATAACTCTTGCATTAAAATAAATATGTTTTGAAGCTTTATATTAATGAAATTAATCACAAAGCTTTTTTTTTTTTCTTAAATTAAATCACAAAGCATTTTGCTGATGATTAAATGACACTATTAAAAATTCTTGAATTTGTAAAATTTGTTTGTTTCAATAATATTAAAGAAATATATGATTTTATGTACTATGTTGCAGATTGAAAAGAATGGCATTTCTCATACTAATAAAATATAGATATGTGGTTGTTGGTGTTTATGGTATTTTTGGTTATTGTTTTGGGTGGTGGGTTGGTGGTATTTGCTGTTGGGTCTATTTATGGGTTTCTGATTTGTAGGCATTTTGTTTAGCTATGTGGTTGGGAGATTTGAGTTTGTATTTGGCTTGTTTTTTTTTTATTTAGTTGCTTATTTTGTGATTTTTTGATCATCCAATCAGGTTCTGATTTTTGTGAGAAATTTGTTATTGCAGATCTTTAATGATGTCGATTACTTGTGGTGGTTTGAGGGAAGGATGTATGTATTGATTGAGCTTAATTTGGAGGGTGCTTACTCTTTGTTGGAGATTATTTGGGAAAGATCCTTTGCAGGCTTGTGGTTCTTTGATTTTAATGATTTGCTGATGGTTTCAATGTGATTTGGTCGCTTAATGCTTTGTTCTTGAAGCTGGACTTAATTTGTTGGATGTTTTTATTGATTTTCCTTTAGTTATTTTTTGTGCTTCCTTTTTTTTGCAGCTGATGTTGCTAGTATCTGATTGGGCTTCATAGTTTATTTGATCTTAGGCTTATTTTAGGGTGTTGGCTCTATGCCTCCCTTTTTTTCCCTATTATCTTGTATCTTAGTAGGGATTTTTGGCTCCTTAGATTTATTTTTGTTTTTGATTGTAAATCTTTGAGCTTCAGCGAGCATTTGATCTAGAGACTTGTAATATTTTTTGATGAATTAACATGTACATAAGCCCTTCTATAGATTTTATCAAAAAAAAAAAGAGAGAGAAATTCTTTTGTTGCTAAAAATTATTTTGACAGATGCACTGCCCACCAAGCACTTAGCAAGATTTGTACTCTCCCACCAAAAAAAAACTTCAGCAAGATAGTCAACATGAAAGAAGCCTTGGTTTATCATTCAAGTTTAGCTGTGATGGCAATTGATACTGTTTCACAGATGTAGTCCCCGAGCTTTCTTCTATTATTAACATCAGTCTGCAAGTTTTTCTCAGGCCTCCATTATCTCCTCAGCAAATCTTTGAGTTACAGACCATACAAATCTCTTTTAAGAGCATAAACAATCTCTACACTAACATTTATATTGGAGCTCACAACAGCCAAGTGATCTCTGCACTACTATTTCTTTTCAAGTTGCTAGTACAGTCAACTTTACTCTCTCCTTTTATTAAGAAAGTTAGATTTTATTTCATCAAAAAAGCGATTAAAAAGTTCTTAAAAGGAATTCACAGTTCGTTAATGCTCAAAGAGTTAGATTCAAAAGAAAAAAAAAAAAACTATAGAGCACATGATTCCTATCTAAGATACATGTTCATTAAAGTTCATTTGGGCTTGTTATTTGAACATATTTTTTTGCCATACTTCATGAATTCATTACAGTACTTTTGGGCATGTTATTTGAACATAATTTTTTCTATTCATCTTGAACTCGTGAATGCATGTGTTCCCTTATCTAAGAGAAAGAAGGCTGTGTTGGCTGAGACTTCTCATAAGCAATCTAATCATTATGCTTTGAAAGATAATATTGATCTAGAGATCCTGGTGGATCCTCTAGCAACTTCAGGTCGTCTGAAGCTTTCTCAACAAGATATGGTGGAGATTGCTTCTCCTGTTATTTTGGTAGAAGGTTTTAAAGAGAATAATTCTCCTAAGATGGTGGTGGCTACTCATAGTTGTGACTTAGAAATCTATGGTGCCTTTTAGTTTCTTCCTTCTAGGTAATGCTATTGTATTTTCTGGAGTTAAGTTAGAGGTAGTTGGAGGCCAGTCTAAAAATCTATACATAGGTCCCTACTATCTATATGAAGGGAATCCTTGGCTAGTGATTTAAGAGAACTAATAGGCTTGAAGAATCTCGAAACTTCACTCGAGTACCATCATCAGACTGTCACCTGACTACTATTATCGGACTGACATCATTGACCACCACATGATGGCCTCAGTAAGACCTTCGCTACCAAATAGCCGTCATCGACCACCATCACGTACGTGTCAATCGTCATCGTCATATTACTACCACCCAATCACCATGATCAGACTGTCGTTGCCCTATCATCATTATCCGTTTGTCATGACCTGAGTACAGTCGTCGGAATACCACCGCCGACCAACCAACATTGCAAAGTATTGCCACTCAACCACAAATGTCCGCATGCCTCTTATCACATATCAATTATGCGGTATTTTTTTTCTAGTTTATATTATTTTTGTAATCTTATCATGTCCAAATTAAGGGATAGGCAAATCTTTGTAACTAACACTCAATGCTTCATAGTAAGTTGAAGACCAATATGCACAGCTTATTAAATAGTTCAATCATCAACTTTTATATGAAGAATGATTTTATAGAAATTCTGATTTTCTAGTGATGAAAATTTTTTAGTACTAAATGAACTTTTTGTGATAATGTAGCAATACCATATGCATCATGAGTCATCATCAGAAAGTTCATATGTAGTATATATAATTTTGTGTTAGTTTTTAACATAATAATTTTAGTTCGAATTACTTCAACAATTATCATCACTAATATTAACACTCATCTGTTGAGAGAGATAGAAAGAGAGTAATAATATTAAATCTCATCTGTTGAGTGAGATAGAAAGAGATATATTATAAAGAGAGAGTAATAATATTCAAAAATAGATTTAGTATTCAATTTAAACTCGAAAGCAAAGTTAATACTATTATTTTCAAAAATAGCTCAAATTTGCAAAATTATAATCTCAAAATCTAAGATAAGATTCCAACTTACCCAAAAACATACAAATTTATATATGCAAATCATTAAACAGATAATGTTACAAGTTCAGAAACAATAATATTATGTTATTCGGCTGGTAGCATAGGACAACAATAATAAAGGAATAATTATCTCATTGTTATCATACAACAAATGTGTTTTTTTGGAATAGTACTAACCGAATCTTAGGCACAGAATATTTTTCAATCATTATAAAAGTCCCCTAATATCAGAAGGCAAAGAGAATTAATCTGAAACAAAATGTCATCTCTTGAGCTACCAGAGATTGATTTGAGCGGGTTGGACGTTACAAGTTTCAATGAAAAAATATGGGCGAAAGCTCGATCAAAAATTGCAGAAGCTCTAGAAATCTATGGTGGCTTCGAAGTTATTTACAATGAGGTTAACCTCGATCTACGAAATGATTTGCTTGGAGTAGCCGTCCCAGAGTTATTCACTATGCCAGGTGCAAGCAACCTAATTGATTCCAAAGAGTTGCCCTATCATGGAGCCTTTTTCTCGAAGCCAGGCTTTCCTTTTTGGGCACTTCAATTGACAAATCCTAATACTTTAGCTCCAATTCAAGAATATGCCAAAGTTATTTGGCCTCAAAGAAATGACTTTTTCTGGTGAGTTTCTCTAGCGAAAAAGTTTCAATATAACATATAATTAAGAAGATCACAATTTTTTTTTTTTGATAGCAATGCAGTGTTGAATTATGCCAACCACATGCAAAAGCTAATACAGACAATCCATAGGATGATCCTTGAAAGCTTGGGGTTAGAGGATCATTATGATTCACATATAAAATCCTTGTCATATTCAATAAGGTTAGCAAATTACTATAAAGGAAATAAAATTGCTTTGCCTCCCCACAAAGACCCAAACTATATAAGCATTGTTTGCCAGCACAACATTGAAGGACTTGAAGTTGAGAACAAGAGTACTGATGAATGGATAGAAACAAAACCCTCAAAAAATTCTTTTACTGTTTTAGTGGGTGAGGCATTCAAGGTTGGTATATTTGTTAAATCATAAAGATTAGTTAACATGATAGAAATTATTTTAATATCTTTTATTTTGATGCAGGCATGGACTAATGGAAGGCTTCATGCATCTAATCATCGAGTAAAGTTAAAGAATGAGACTGAGAAAAGATATGCGGTGATTTTCGGTACAGTGCCAATTCTCACAAATGATATGATAAATGTTCGAGAAGAATTAGTTGACGAAGAACATCCGTTACTTTTCAAACCTTTTAAGTATTATGATTACATCAAATATCGCTTCACAGATGGAGAAAATCTTGAGGATGCATTAAAAGCTTATTGTGGTGTTTAAGAAATATAGTTGCAGCTATGTGATCCACTCTTATTTCAGGGTTAAAAAAATATAAAAATGGCCTGAAATACTATTGTGGTTTTGTGAAAGTTGTTGTAGTTATGTCTAATGTTGTGGTCTTTTTCTAATAAAATGTGTGACTTCCACTCAAAATACATGTGAAGAATAGCACCAAATTTGAAAACAAACATAAGGTTGAATTTTTTGGTACAAAAAAAAAAAAAAAAAATGGAAAAAAAAAAAAAAAAAAAAAAAAAAAAAACTATATGTAACAATGGTGGACCTAAGGAAAATGATGATGAAGAATCGAAAGGTGGCAGTAAAAACAAACCTAATGGCAACTTGTACTATCATGCAAAAAGTGACAACACTGAAAGATCCTAAGGTACGCAGCTCATCTTGGTCTGTTGGTTGGGAGCTTCGGCTACCAACTAAGAGGTCTTGAATTCGATTCTTGTGTACGTGATGTGTGTGTGAGTTTGACTTGGCCTAAATGTCTAAAAAAAAAAGAAGATTCTAAGGTTGTACTATGACTGTCCGAAGTGCAAAGTTATGACAAGCATAAAGGTGGTAATATAGAGAGTCCAAAGGTTGAGGTTGTATTAAACCTAGGAGAAGAATATTTTGTATGTCTATGAGCATCTATTAAGGATGATTGAGTCTTAGGTAGGGATGTAACTGAGTCAAGTCAACTCATGAGTTAGATCGAGTTTGACTTGATAAATGGTTCATGAGTTGAGCTTAATGAGCTAACAACCCAAATATGCAACCAATCCTGACTTGACTCATAAACTTATGGGCTGGCTCAACTGAAAACTATTAATATAAATATAGTTAAAATATAACACAATTAAAAGATTTTGGTATAAAGTTGTTAAACATATTTAAAATTATATATCTTTTTCTTATTTCTGTTGATTATTTTATTTCTTGCTTAACTTCTTATTTTTAATTATGGTAGAATAATACATGATTGAATAAGAATGCTCTTCTCTCTTGCATAAAAAAATAAGCTAGTTTGTGAGTCAACATAAACATTTAGAATAAATCTCAAGCTTAAGCTAAATTTTGATTAATTAATCAAGTTTAAGCTAAAAATGATGGGTGGCTCAAGCTCAAGATAGACTTGACTTATTTACACCTCTAATCTTAAGAGTGATGCCCTGTAAAACTAGGGATACTAATTGGAATTGACCCAAAGGTATTAGCTATAATTGACTTAATGGTTGCTACAACAATGAGACTAAATGGTCTTGACTTTCATCGGGGTTCATGAAATATCTCATGAAAATCTTATATTAAGAGTAGGGGCTAACTTAATGTTATGGTTTTTGTTGATAACGGTGTGAAAAAAGATGTATATTTATGATTTTTTGTTTTTATCACTTTGAATGATAAGTCCGTTCAAGATTTAACCAAGATTGAAATGCACTTTAAAATCTGAGCAAGTTAGACTATGGATAATTAGATAAAGGAAAATATGATTAATACAAGAGATTTATGTGAAATTCCTTAAGTAAAAGAAGTTAAACTCATAAACATTGAGTTAACTTTTAGTGTAATGGTTAGAATTTCATTTGAAAAATTCTATAATTAAGTGTGTTCATCCCAAAGTAATTATGTGATGGGTGACCTTTTAGGAAGTTACACTAACAAGATAAAACTGTGAGGCATTCAAAGTGGACAATATCTCGATAGTTAATAATTTGAGCTATTTTAAATAATTATGTGAAACCCCCTGAGTAAATGAAGAAAAATTCTTATACATTAGGGAGCTTTTTGGTGTAATGATTGGAATTTCATTAAAAATTCCACAGCTAAGCGTGCTAATCCCAGAGAATTAATGGGATGAGTGGCCTCCTGAGAAGTTACGCCAATTGGATAAAGCTGTGAGGTTCTTAGACTAAAGCGGACAATATCTGATAGTTAATAGTTTGGGTTGTTACAAATGGTATTAGAGTAATACACCAACTGAGAGATGAGAACTAAGTGTCATACAAGACAAAATGCTATGCTATGGGAGCCACATCTTGAACCATATATGTTATAAAATGCTACATGGCGGGTGTCACCACTTGAACTTGTAGGGGCGACCTCTAGAATCCTATCTGTTTGGTGGATAATTTTGGGATAAAGATGTTGATAAAGACGTTAGTTACTTAAGTGGGACATATTGTGAAACCTCTTAAGTAAAAGAATATAAACTCTTAAACATTTTTCTTCTTCTTCTTCTTTTCTATGATATCCTGTTACATAACAACATAAGTGTTCAATAAGTTTATTTTTCTTTTTTGATTGTAGCTCTTGGAGAAATAGGGGGATGTGGATTCCTTCAAATAATTTGTTACTTGGCTTTTTGATGATATAAAATCCTGCTCATAAATGAGCTTTGTAAAAAAAAAAAAGGTTTTAAAAGCTTGTGGCTCTTGCCACTAGTGCGAAGTACCTTAACTAGCGAGATTAAGCGATCAACCCCAATCCCCTCCCCTAACATCATTGTAAGCATCTCAATTAAGGCATCTCATCATGTTTTTCCTCTATCCTATGTGTCCGATCTCCATTGAACGACTCATACTAACATGAGGATGAGGGTATTGTGCATGAGCATTTTTTTAATTGCTCATCTCCATTCTATTGTTTATTTTGTGGTTAGTGAGTTCATCATATTGTGATGATATTCTTTGTTGGTCAGCATTCTCTAATAATTGACAAATTCAAACTTTTTATTCCTCCATCTTATATATTTCATATTTGATCATCTAGAGATGGGTCTAGATGGCTACTCTAGGTTAATTATGATGTTCATGATTTTTTGATATATTTCTGGTTGGTTAGTGCTGGAATGACAAAAATCTACTATTAATGGTATTGCTCTTATAAGTCATTGTATTGCTAGGATATTGGGATATATATTTTAAACGATGATGCAAATATATTTCATGATATAATATTTAATATCTTAGTCAATATACAAAGTTAGCACCCACATAGATATAAGTTGCTAGGGACCCATCAGGCCTATTAGCTTGTGCACTGTTTTTTATAAACTTCTTTCTAAAATTTTGGTGAATCGTCTGTCTTTACTTTTGCCCAAGCTTATTTCCCCTAACCAAATGGGTTTTGTTAAAGGTCAAAAATCCACTCTTCTACATAGTTGAAAAGGATGTGATCATACATAATTGATAATAAATATATGATTATATAACAAGTTGGTTGTCCATAATCCGACAATAAAAATTAGATGATGGTGATGGTGATTGTTGATATAGTTGTCATGAGTGACAATCATTGAGCAAGACAATAGATATATTTATATCTTTCAACTTAGAACTTTCTGTCTTTCTCCATTTAGAAAATGGAGTCCTATTTATAGATTTTAAGAGAGGCATTTTAGTGAATTTTTTCATAATCCAAAATATTCCATCAAATAGCTCATATTGATTCCCTTAGTCATAAATTATTTATTCAATCTATGAGTACCTTAATGAATTTAGAATTGAATGATCTTGGACTCATTAGAATCATATTTTTGATTCGCTTGATTCCATTAGCATATATGATTTGAAGTTTGTTTGATCCTTCAATTAAAATTCTAAAATTTCAACATTTTCTTCAATTTCTTATTTTGGGCGCATGTGGTCATATAAATAAGTTTGTTGTCATTGACATTGAGTTTGTCTGATTGAGTTACTCAAATTGGTTGTAAATATTTTAAAATCAAAGTACAATGTCCTTAATTTTAATTTTGAAAATTTTCAGTTCAAATATCATTCAAAATTTAAAATGAACAAGTGAATTTTTTGAAAACTTATTCGCACTACTGACATCGAACCCACCTGGATTAGTCGTCGATGGACGAGTAGGTCACAATGTCCTTGTTATCAGCAGCAAAAACATAATAATTCCAAGGACTTTTTAAGTCAATCCTTATACAATTTACTTGTATATGTTTATCAATTTATATGTTTCCTTTGATATTATCTTGGTCATTCAAATTTCTTGAGGCATATTTGACTTAATTTCATTCTTACCACTAATATATTTCATTCATATTCATATTTGATATAAAAGTGAATTATAGGTGGTATGTATGTAATATTAAAATTTTAAATATTAGATATGTAAATAGAGTAATATATAATAATTTGTATGTAAATCTCCCTTCATTAATTTGTAAGGCACGATAAAAACACAAACAACTATATATAATGATATGAAGATATGATATTATGCCTCCAAATAATAAAGCTGAATAATTTTATAACTTGTTGCATGCTGCAAACCTTTTGTTATAACACATAGGAGCTAACAGCCAAACAAATTATTTTTTAGTAACAATTTAAGCATAAAAATCACAGAATGCTTGATGATCATCAAGATTCCAAGATTATATGCTTGCTTTTGACTTACCAGAAAAATACAAATTTGTTTTAGCAACCATTGGAGCTAACAACCAAGCTCAGAAACAAAAATATCATGTCAGTTGACTTTCAAGAAATGGAATTTTATAATATGCAGATAATCCATAGGATGATCCTTGAAAGTTTAGGCTTGGAGGATTATTACGAATCACATATAAAGTCGTTGGGGTACTCAATAAGGTTTGCAAATTACTATAAAGATGTATCGGATGAAGGAGATATTATTGCTTTGCCTCCCCACAAAGACCCAAATTATATAGGCATTGTTTGCCAGCACAATGTGGAAGAGCTTGAACTTGAGAATACATGCGGTGAATGGATAAAAGCAAAACCCTTCACAGATTCTTTTACTGTTTTAGTCGGTGAAGCACTCAAGGTTGGTGTATTGGTTGCATAATAAAGGTTTATTAATTAGCTAGATACAAATTATTATTTTGTGATATATAAAAAAAGACATAACTATGAAAATGGCATCCAATGTATTAATACATGAGAAAAAATTGATTTACATATAGTATATTTCTAAACGATTAAGAGCGCGCACAAGTTATTAAAATATTTCATTGTTATGTACGCAATTATATAATTAAGGTGATCATGCAAGAGATTACGGTTTTGTTTGGGACGACTTTTTTATTGCTTCTTAAAATAATTTTCTAGTAAAAATTTAAAATTTTTGTACTAAAAGATAGTTTTAAGAAGCAATAATAAAGCCGTCACAAACGAAGCATATGAGTAAAAATTGATTTACATTTATTATGTTTCTAAATTATTAAGGAAAAAAAGCACAAGTTATTAAAATATTTCATTGTTATGTTTGCAATTATATATTGTGACTATGAATAAAGTGATCATGTGAGAGATTATGATTTTGTTTGGAAAGGCTTTTTTAATGATTCTTAAAATAGTTTTCCTAAAATGCTACTTTAAAAATCAATAAGAAAGTTGTTCCAAACGAAGAATATCTAAGTGATTATGAACATCAATTTGCTACCAAAAATAGCCATTTCAATCTTTTAACATCTCATAAAGCAATAGTTTTCTTGTAGCATACTAAATCAATAGTTGTCACTACCATGTGCTTTTTAGGCTTGAACATCTTAGTAAGAATTACAAACATGTTGTCATCAATACCAAAATTGATTTTCATCACATCATTTCGTGGTAGTGATTTTCGAACAGCTGTTATAAGTCATTTTTAGAAGCAATTTAAACTACTACTCATTTGAAAAAATAAAATTATTTTTTGGCAATTAAAATCATCATGAAAGGTCTTATATCATTCCCTCTTTAGACTATTCCATAGCTATCTCCTTCTCATTTATTGTGAGATTGAGCATAGTTGTGCGAAGCTACGCTCCCGCTTGCCATGTTGGCCACCATTGATGCTGCCACTGTGCCAACCTCCCCCATGTCAAAACCACATTGTACCAACATCGCCATGCCAAGCATCGCTCAATTATCGAAGTTTATACTACCCGCCACTCCTGAAAAAGTTCTTCTTTTGTCTATACTTATGAACTTTGTTGTGTTCATTTATTTTCTTTGCTTAGCTTAGTTGTTACCTTTGCTACTATTAGAATACTTTTGTGATTAGGTTTATTGTAGTTTTGAAATTTGTAGAATTATTTAAAGTATTTTTTTAGGGTTATAATTATATTTTCATCTCAGTTCTATGAAGGAGTTAAGCTTATATAACTATTATATTAATATTTGATGTGAAAGAGATGAAATTTAATTTACATGAAATCTTGATGCGACATGAATGATTGGAAAAGAGAACGAGCACCGAAAAGATGAGATCCATGGTGAGAGGAGGCGTTTTATAAGAGAATAGGATGAAAGCAAGAAAATAATAGTTAACAAACTTCCAATGAAATAGTTTTCTTATTGTTTTCTACATCAATTTTATATCATATTTTCTAAAAGTAACAAAAAAGTGACAAAAGTGCCCCCAAAGAAAACGTCAATCTCCAATTCAATATGATTAATCAATTAAACGTAGCCCATGACCTCGATTTATTGTTAATGTTACAAATGGTGGCGACAGTGGAGAGATTACCACTTACAACTATAGTGACAAAGAGAATGAGGATTTCTTTGCTAATTGTCACCTTAAGAAAGCTCACATATTTTTGGGCAAAATGATTGAAATTTCATTAAGAAACTCCGTAGTTAACTGTGCTCATCCTAGAAGAATTATGAGATGGGTGACATATTGAGAAGTTACACCAATAGGACAACGCCATGAGGCCCTTAGTCAAAGCAGATAATATCTCGATCGATAGTTAAGAATTTGAGTTGTTACACTATCTCCTTCGTTGCACGAAGCTCCGCTCCCACTTGCCATGTCGACCACCATTAAGCCGATGTCGTGATAGTGCCAACCTCCACTATGTCAAAGCCACATAGTACCAACATAGCCATGCCAAACATTACTCAATTATTGAAGTTTCTATTGGCCACCACTCCTACAAGAGGCCTTCCTTTGTCTATACTTATGAACTTTGTTGCGCTCATTGTTGTTGTTCTCTTAGCTTAGTTGTTACATTTGCTACTATTAGAATACTTTTTGGTTGGGTTTCTTGTAGTTTTGAAATTTGTAGTATTATTCAAAGTGTTTTTTTTTTAAGGGTTATGATTCCGTTTATCATCTATGTTCTATGGAGTTAAGCTTATATAACTATTAAATTAATATTTGATGCGAAAGAGTTGCAATTTAATTTACATGAAATCTTGATGCGACATAAACGGTTGGAAAGTAGAACGGGCACTGAAAAGTTGAAATCCATGGTGAGAGGGAGGATGCGTGATGTAAGAGAATAGGATGATAGTAAGAAAAAAATAGTTCACACAATAGTAAAATTCAAGCTTCCAATGAAATATTTTTCTTACTGCTTTCTACAGCAGTTTTATAACACAAAATTTCTCCAAAAGTAACATAAAAAGTAACAAAAATGCTCAAAGAAATCCTCAATCTCCAATTCAAATCATTTTTATCATTATTTTTAATGTTTTGCCTTTTAATCTAAACTTTGTTAATAAGAACTTCTTCTTGTAATTAAGGTTTCATTTGAGAGCTTTTTTATTACTTTTTAAAAGCATCTTTCTAGTACTAAAATTTCAACAAAAGTTTTGTGCTAAAAAACTGCTTTAGAAAGTAATAAAAAAACTGTACCAAATGAAATCTAAATATTGAAATTCCACCTACACATGTTTGGAGCATAATAACATCAAAAGCAAACAACATATGAACACACCATCATACTATCAAAACTTAATGGCCTATTTGATATGCCATTTCAAGAATGATTTAACTAATATTTGATATGCCATGCAAGAAGTGGAGGAAGGTTGCAAAGTGTGGAAAATAAAGAAAGGGATCGAGTTTAAAGCATTTTTAATCAGAACCAACTTACCACCAAAAGATATAAAATTAAAAGACTAGTTTAAGAGTTTCCTTTGGAACATCATAAAAATATTATCAAACAGATGAGTTCTTTTCCTCCCCTTAAAAAGAGGGGTTCCTAAATATTTAATAGGAAGCAAGGTAGAGTTAAAACCACAAACTTTTTTGATAACACTAATTCTACTACGATTCACCAACTTACCAGAAATGAAACTACTCTTATCCTTGTTAATGGACAAACCACTCATGTTTTGGAACTCAGACAGAAATTGAACTAACATTTTAACATTATTAATGGATGCAATCGAGAAAATAATAAAGTTATATGCAAAAATGAGATGAGTAATAGGTATGTCACCAACATTACAAAAATAGAGAGTAGGATGCCTTTTATAAAGCTCGTTAAGGCATTAATTTGGAGAGATAATCCACAACAATTATAAAAAGAGAAGGTGATAAGGGATCCCCTTATCTTAACCCATGAGTAGATTTAAAAAAAATCATGGTTTCTACCATTAATGATCACAAAAAAATAATAATTTTCAATACTATTTTTAATAAGCATGATGAAAAATTAACTAAAGCCAAAGAGATAGCACATTGTAAATAAATTACCAGTCAAATTATCATAAACCTTAGTAATATCAAGTTTAAAAATGAGATTCCTTCTAGTAACTTTAGCATTAATACATGAACAATCTCTTGGGCCAAAAGAATATTATCAAAAATGCTTCTACCTTCGACAAGCCCAATTTGATTGAAAGAGATGATTCTCGGTAGGATGTTCATTAATCTAGAAGCAATGATTTTAGAAACAAGTTTATTAAAGAAAGTATAAAGACTAATAGGTCTAAAATCATTCTAGTTGGTGGTAGAATATTTTTTAGGAATTAACATAATATTAGTGGAAGAGAAAAACTTAGGATAAGGATTACGATTAAAAAAGTCATTCACAGCCTCCACCACATCTAACTTAATAATATCCCAGGTCTTAATAATAAATTTAGTAGTGAAGCCATCAAGACCAGCGACAAAGTCCTCATTCATGTCTTTCGCAATTTTCCAAATTTCATCCTCCGTAGGAGATTGAGTGAGCAAATGATTATCTTCCTCTCCAATAGAGTGAGGAATCACATTGGGATTGATAATAGGGGTAATATAACTAATATTATTAAAAACATTTCTAAAATGTTCCACCCCAGAATTAATAATTAAATCACCAGTATCATAAACACACCCTTGGTTGTTAACAATTTTGTGGATATAACTCTTGATTATATTCTTATTGGCCAAAGCTTGAAAAAAGCTAGTGTTCCTATCCCCCTCCAAAACAATTTTAACCGAGGCCTTCTGTCTCCAGAAGATCTTTTCTTGATTTTGCAATTGAAAAAGCGTAATTTTAGCGTTATCAAGATTAGAGAGGTTGACACTTATGTGATTATCTAAAAACAACTTATCCAATTCCAACACCTTATCTTCATCTTCCTTAATATTAGAAAAGATATTCTTGAAAACATTTTTGTTTCACCATCTAAGGACTTATTTTAATCTACTCAGTTTGGCCCAAAGACGATACATACCCTTAATATTGTTATTAGGAGAGATAGTGGCATGCCAATTATTAGAAACCACATTCAAAAAATTCGTATGAGTTAACTATATGTTTTGAAATCTAAAAGCCGAGGGTACATTAATTTTATTAGCAAATATGATCATAAGTAAAGGAGCATGATCATATAAAGTTCTACTTAAGTGCTGAACATGAGTCATAGAAAAATCTCTTATCTAGTCTTTATTAAAGAGAATCCTATCAAGTCTTTTTCACATAGAAGTTCTACTCCAAGTAAAAGCACCACCAGTAAAACTAATATCATGTAAATTGCAATCAGAAATCATATAATTGAAGTCTTCCATATCATTGAGATTGGGGGGGTCTTACATAGCATTGATATTAAGGGGGTTACCCCCTATTCTCTCATTAGCATTAGAAACAATATTGAAGTCACCACCCACACACCAAGGACCATTATAATTAAGAGCAAAATTCGATAAAAGATCCCAAAGAGGAAGCTGACCCAATCTAGTACAAGCAGCATAAACAAATGAAGAATTATAATTAAAGTTAGAAAAAGTGATTTGCACATGAACAACTTGGGAAAATCAGAAATAATGTTGATGTTAAAATGGCTATTCCATATAATCCAAATTTTATTAGAACAATTCGCAAACATCATGTTAAACCCCAAACGAGAAGCAGTAAAAGCAATTTTATCAGCAGAAATAAAAGGTTCGAGTAAAACCAGCAATTGAATGTTATGCACACGACATAAATTCCCGACTCTAATTCTAGAATCAACCTCCCCAATATACCTCACATTCCAAATAAGGGCTTTAATCATTAGAACTTTTAGCAAAAGTTTGAGGCATAGTAGAACGAGGTGTATCAGGTAAAGGAGCTTTACAATTTTTCTTTTTCTTCTTATTCACCTTAAAGGCTCCTTCCTCATCAATAGATTTAGAACAATTACAAAGAGATCACAAGAAGACGAAGCAGTAGGATCCCCTTTATCAATACTATTAACATGAACCATAGAGATAGGACCATAACTGTTTCTGGGGATAAATTCCCCTTCTTCACATTCCTCCATAATATTCTCCTTTTCATTAGTGTCCACATTAAGCAATAGAGAGGGATTCTCATTATTTTGAAGCATTGAATCAATAGAGACAAATAAATTAGGAAGCTTTTCAACTTCCTCGAGAGGTTTATCACCAGGAGAGACTCTCTCAGGTGAAAAAATTAGACAATTTTCCAAAACATTCATCTTTTTCGAATCATTAAAATTATCATTTCCAACCTTCTCATTAGGGGTAGGGGTCTCGACCTGATTCAAAAGAATCTGGTTCTCAATATTCTCGTTTGCAGTATCTATAACATTAGAGACCACCTTCCCCACTGATGGGTTGGAATTTTTTTTTAAGATCCTGATGCAATTTGAAACAATCAGAAACCGCATGCCCATATGTTTTAGAATTCGTACAAAAATTAGAAACTTTTTCAATCTCCACTTTTTGTAAGTAACCAAAGGCTTTAGAACCGACCCAAACTTCCTTAGCATGTTTCTTAGTGATATCAACTTCGACTAAGACCCTAGCCACAGACGGACGGGTTCTAGAAGCAGTTGTCTGGTCAATTTGTAAGGGACAATCAAAAATAGAACCAAGGGCATGTAACACTTTAGCATTAAAAAAGTGAAGCCTATGATTAGGAAATGAGATCCAAATAAGCACAATGGGGGATTCTTCTCTAACACCAAAGAACATAGTCCATTTCAGAATATGTAGGGGTGTCAATATTTGACATGACCCGAAAACCTGACCCGAAAAATTCGGGTTGGTCACGACCCGTTTGATAAACGGGTCTGGTTCCGGTTCTCAAATTCGACCCGTTTATCAAACGGATCGGGTTCGAGTTAACCCGGCGGGTTGCCGGGTCAACCCGCAAACCCGTTTATTTTAAAAAAAATTGAATTTTTCGCTGCCCGGCCGCTGCCTGCCTGCCCTGCCCCCAGCCCGTGCTGCCCTGACCCCTGCCCGCGTGTCGCGTGCCGCGTGCCTCGTGGTGCTGCCCCCCTCGCTGCCCAGTTGATCACAGGTGTATAAAAAAATTAAATTTTTGTACTAAAATGATGCTTTTAAAAGCATAAAAAAAACCGTCCCAAACGAAAGTGTTCGCTTGTGATGGTTGCATTTTTTTATAAAGCCGGTTATACAGTTATTGTGGAGAAAGTAGCTTTTTTGAAAGCAAGCACCTTAGAACAAAAATTTATTGAAATGAATAAATAAGCAATTGCCAAATAAAAATTATGATTGTGACCTAAAAAGCAAAGCAACGAAAAAAATTATCTCAAATGAACCCTAAGATTCATTTCATAATATTTTGCAAATATTTTATGATTGATTGTTGATAGAATATCTATTCCTAATCCTTCTCATCTGGAATTGGGTTTAATAATGATGAAGTCCGCATGCTGTGCTTTAAGTTACTTTATCTCTTAATTTTGATTCATATATTATCCTATTTTCTCTGCCATAATGCTTAGATCATCTTCAACCGAAAAACTCTTTTCTAGCTTCAAAATATAGTAATACTCAAAATGCAGTAATTTATCTCCAACCAAACTTCATATTCTAACATCAAAAAAAGAATTTTTTTATGTATATTCTTTCTCATAATTTATTTTGTATTTATCAATTTATTATTATTTTTAATATATATATTACTTGATAAATTAATTTGAGATATAAATATGTCCTAAATATACAAATATTTATTAAATAACATAAAAATTACATTAGAACACATAAATAGGAACAAGCTTATTATGTATTTTGATTTTTATTTTTTATTTTGTTGAGATATTTTATTACTAGACATCCTTTAATTATATGAGGATATACTAATGTTGTATCTTAAATAAATTAATCTTGTAAAATATTTTAAATTCTAAAAAGCTAAAATTAATAACCTAATTTCCGGATTAAAAAAAAAATAGCTTGGGTAAAAAGTCGCATTGTTCACCAACCGATGTTTGCCGTGCGATTTAGGGGTCGAATGGAGCTACTAGCTAGCGGAGGCATACGGTGACATGCAAGTCAGTTGAAGATGGTCTTACTATAAAGTCTCCTTTTTCCAATATAACATCCTAACTGAACCTAATCACTTCTCCTCTCTATTAAAATTTACAATAAAAATAAAAAGCGAAACCTAACTCAAAGACATCTAAAATAGCCTACATATCCTCAAATAATTTATAATCAGATCATCCATAAGAATATATATTTGCAATAATTGATCAATACCTAAAATCCAACAAGTATGGCGTTTTGGAACAATGCATAACAGCATCTTAAGAATGGAATCTTCAACCAATGTAAATTTCTTCTAACAGAAGCTAGAACTTAACATTAAAAGGCAAAGCTGAGAAACAACCTACAAGAATGGGATATTTGGGTGGCGTTGATACAAAAAACCTTGAGCTTCCAATAGTGGATTTAAGTGGATTGGACATTACAAGGTTGGATGAAAAGGTTTGGGTGAAAGCTCGGTCAAAAATTGCAGAAGCTCTAGAGATCTATGGTGGCTTCGAAGTTGTTTACAATGAGGTTAGTTCTGAGCTCCGAAATGACTTGCTTGGATTGATCGTGCCAACTATGTTCACCATGCCAGTTGTGAACGAACTTAGTGATGCCCAACAAGTGCCCTATCATGGCATTTGGTTCCAGAAACAAGGCTTCCCTTACTCGGCTCTTCAATTGGAAGATCCTAATTCTCTAGTTGCTGTTCAAGAATATGCAAATATTATATGGCCCCAAGAAAATGATTTTTTCTGGTAAGTATTCTCAAGCAACAAAAGTTTTATCATAATTGATTATTTTGATTGCCTAAGAAAGATGCGTTTGTTTATACATTATTTTATTTTTCTTTATTTTCTATGGATAGCAACACAGTGTTGAACTATGCAAAGCATATGCAAGAGATCATAAATATGATCCATCGGATGATCATTGAGAGCTTATGCTTAGAGCTTCATCAGAATGATTCACATATGAAGTCCCTAGCATGTTCAATAAGGTTCTCAAATTATTATAAGAATGCATTAGATGATGGAATCAATCTTTCTTTGCCGTCCCATAAAGATCCCAACTATATAAGCATAATTTGCCCCCATAATGTGGAAGGACTAGAAATCGAGACCAGAGGCGGTGAATGGATACAAGCGAAGCCTATGAAAAATTCATTTACGGTTTTAGTTGGCGAAGTATTCAAGGTTAGTATACTTGTTTGAGGATAATATATAAATGTACTTTACAAATGAAAATTATTATTTAATTTTTATTGAATAAGTTTTTTTTTTTTTGACTCAGGCATGGACTAACGGAAGACTTCATGCTCCTAATCATCGAGTAAAATTGAAGAATGAGACCGAAAAACGATATGCAGTGATTTTTAGCACAATACCAAGTCTCACAAATGATATGATAAATGCTCCAGAAGAATTAATTGATGAACAACATCCCTTACTTTTCAAGCCTTTTAAGTATTATGACTATGTGAAGTTTCGCTTCTCAGAGGAAGGAGAAAAAACTAATGATGCCTTAAAAGCTTATTGTGGTGTTTAGCTAAATATTGAGGCAATCATATGCCTAGTGTGCTACTTGTTATGTTTTTACTTGTTTTTTTTTTCATGAACTTTGTAACTTTGATGTTGTGTGCTTTTTCTTCTAATAAAAGTGGTTAAATTCCACCTAAAGAAGCTTGGAGCATAATAACACCAAAAGCAAACAATGCGAGCTTGAATATTTGAAACAAATAAATAGAAATATTAATTTTTGATGCACCCATATTCACATCATTAATTTTTTTCTTTCTACATAATATCCACTACCTTCTCTACCACTGTCCTATTTTTAATTTGTAAGAACATACATAGCTTATTGTTTTAATATCCTCATATTTTTCCATTTTCATTTATGTGTAATGTAGTAAGGAGTTGTGCTTAAATTACAAACCCAAAGAGTTTTTCAAAATGTTGTTCATCTCTCTCTCTCTCTCTCTCTCTCTCTCTCTCTCTCTCTCTCTCTCTCTCTCTAAACGAACATCAATTAATTTCTTTCCTTTTTTTTTTCTAAGAACCTCATTCATTAGATAAATGATTATTTTCTTCTTGCATGATATCGAAAAATAAAATCTTAATTATTAATAATATGATGGATCATCACTAATTGTAAAATGATAATGTTTAACTTGTAATTTTAACTTGTAATTTTAATTATGAGTCATATGTGAGCTTTTTTTAAGGTGACAATTAGTAATGAAATTCTCATTCTCTTTGTCATTATAGTTGTAAGTGGTAATCTATCCACTGTCGCCACCATTTGTAACATTAACAATAAATCGAGGTCATGGGCTAAGTTTAATTGATTAATCATATTGAATTGGAGATTGAGGTTTTCTTTGGGGGCACTTTGGTCACTTTTTTTGTTGCTTTTAGAAAATTCTGTGTTATAAAACTGTTATAAAAAGCAGTAAGAATAGTACTATTTCATTGGAAGCTTGATTTAACTATTGTGTGAACTATTAATTTCTTGCTATCATCCTATTCTCTTAAATGGCGCCTCCTCTCACCATGGATCTCATCTTTTCAGTGCTCGTTCTCTTTTCCAATCATTCATGTCGCATCAACATTTCATGAAAATTAAATTTCATCTCTTTCACATCAATTATTAATATAATAGTTATATAAGCTTTAACTCCTGCTTAAAACTGAGATAATAAATGGAATTATAACCCTAAAAAAACACTTAGAATAATTCTACAAATTTCAAAACTGCAATAAATCCAATCACAAAAGTATTCTAATAGCTAGCAGCAAAGGTAACAACTAAGCTAAGCAAAGAAAATAAATGAGCACAACAAAGTTCTTAAGTATAGACAAAAGAAGAATTTTTGCGGGAGTGGTGGGCAGTAGAAACTTTGATAATTGAGCGATGTTTGACATGATGATGTTGGTACGATGTGGCTTTGACATGGTGGAGGTTGGCACAATGGTGATATCAATGATGGTCGACATAGCAGGCGGGAGTGTAGTTTCGCACAACTAAGCTCAATAACGCAATAAACGAGAAGGAGATAGCTATGGCACGGTCTAAAGAGTGAATAATATAAGACCTTTCATGACGGTTTTAATTGCCAAAAAATAATATATACACTACTATATGTAATTTAGTAACATATTATATGTAAATCAATTTTTACTAATATATTAATTTCACTATATATATATACACACTATTAGAAGTAATAGAGTGACGATTAAATGGCTTCGAATGATGTTGAAATCATATTATTTATCAAACTGTCAAAATAAGCTATATACATATTACTATTTAAAGCTCCATAAGAAAATTATCATAATTAGCCATCTAATAGAGATTGGCTCTTAGGGCTTTATCATATAATATCAAACTGACTGCAATAATTGCATACATAACAATGAAATAGATTACATATGCAATAATTATAAGAATGCAAAAGAGTTAAAGAAGTGAAGCCAAAGTTTAAGATCAAAAGATAAAGAGAAGTAAACATCAAATTAATTAAATAATAGTTTTAACGATTTTGTAATCTTCTTTTAAAATTACCCACAAAGCTTAGCTTAATTGGTGGGTGAGTACGGTTGAGAACCCCCCACCCCATGCTCGATTCCCCTTGAGCGGCAGTGCTCTTAAGTGGGGCCCAATCAAGTGCAGGCCAGGAGATTTTTGGGGTGGGTGCCTCTTCTAGGTAAGCCGAGGATTAGTCACGCCGTCAAGCACCATTTTAGGGGTGACAGAGGGTGGATACCCCGTTCCAAAAAAAAAAAAA